>NC_090930.1:1275237175-1275540205 GCF_040938575.1 Ambystoma mexicanum | reverse complement strand
CGAACTCCATGTCTATCTCCTGAGGCGGGACTCTGTCCTGGCCCGGAGATCTCGCAGGGATGCACTCATGGCCTGTTCCAACTCCCTGCGAGTTGCCTTGAGGCTCTCAGCCCGCCTCAACGCCCGACGCATGGAGAACTCTGCCCTGACCATGGTGAGCCGCTCCTCTTCCACCCGCCGCCGCTCCGCATCTATACGCTGGCCCAACCGCAGCCACACGGAAGACACTCCCATTCCAGGGTTCTCCTGCCCTCGGGCCGATGCCTGCCCCTCTGATGTTGATGGCCCCGAGGCATCATCGCTCCCACATAGAGCCTGCTGCTGCTGCTGTCCATGTGCCCTGTCCGATGATGCCTGCACATCCTCCATCTGCTGGTCTCCAGTTGTTGGGGTGTCCACCCCTGCTGGACTGCCGACTCCTGACTGTGGCAGAGATGGGATCTCCACCAAGCTGGCTGTGTTGGTCGGGCCAGGTCCACAGGGGGCCCTGGTGGAATCTGTGCCGGAAGACGGCAGGGAGAACGACTGGCGCATAGTCTCCATAGAGGAGGAGAGGTCTGCCAGAGTGCGCGACACATGTAGGAACCCTACGACCAGGGCCCCTCCCAATAGTGCCACGTTGCCACGCAGCTCTTCGTGATGGCGTGCGTGCTCCCCCCAGGAAGCACGCACGTCTTCACGAATGTCACGCATGCGCAACGCGACACCAATCAGGACGGAGCCCATACGGTCATGGGGCTCCTCCTCCGCAGGTAGTGGAGAGCCAGATGACGTGGGCCTCCCCCCTACCTGTGGACGGGCCTGGGACGAGGCATCCCTGCTGGTGCATGGTGGTGCAGTCACAGGGTCAGAGACAGCGACATGCACAGGCCCCTCCGCGGTGACCTGTGCTGCCTCCTGACCCTGGCCCTGGACTGCACCACTTGCACCAGTGGTACTACCCCCACCAGGCCCCATGTGCGGCTCAGTAGCGGGCTCCTCCTCCTCTGTGGAGACCACCAACCTGGATGTCTCTGCACCGTCTTCTGCCATTGCAAGCCCCTGTGGGAGCTCACCCGGCCCTTCCGCTACAGCCATAGTGGCAGACGCGGCACCAGTTCCCTTGCTCCCGGATGATGGCAATTCCTGGGAGGGTGGCTGGGCCTTGCGTCGCTGCCCGGTGGAGGCATCCCCGCCGCTTGGCTCCACAGCGCCATCTCCGACCTCTTCTTCACTCGACTCTGCATAGAGGGAGACATAGAACACAAGCATCAGGGCACTGTACAATAGTCCCCTAGACAAGAAGCAATAACACATGAGTGGCACTGTCAAACGTCACTTCCATCCTGTCCCTCCAGAACACATGGGTCAATGCACGCAACACACATGCAGAAAAAGGCACGGCGCATGCAATCAACATCAGCATCCATGTACAAGGCCCTCCATGGACATAAATGTTGCCTTCAAACTCACATGCATCATAGCTCATACTAATCCCATGCACACACATCACCGGAGGGTCATGCATCATGGCTCGTACACCACGGACACAGTGGATACAATGGTGACCAGACTGCATGAGTGAATCTACACATCGTCATGGACATGTGTCATGCATCCATGGTGTTTCAAAGTCACACACATGCTTCTCAGACACACAGACATGCACACGATATATGCACATGAGAGCAGCACCCATCTCTCACCCCCCACCATGTCCAAGGACAGGTACTGGCATGCATTCATGTGTGCATTCCGCATGCAGCTCCCCATGTCTCATTGGAACACATGCACCATCCATGTGGTTCACGCATTACTGGTCTCACATGCATTACCATGATGTCCCGGCACACACAAATCCATACATGGCCTATGTTACACATACAGGCAAATAGCTGACTACCAGCACACTGCAACATGCCCCGTTTCACACAGCAATGCATGGCCACTTACCACTCGACTCCAGACAGGGCTTCCTCTGAAGGATCTGGGTGTGGAGCGCTGGGCTTAGGCGTTCCAGGACCCTCATCTGGATGTTGCTCAGATGGAACCGGCACACCTCTGCATCCACGCGCCAGGCCTTGTTGAGGGTCCTGGACCTGAGGTCCTCCCAGCGCTTCCGGACGTGCTTAATGCTGCGGGTTGCCACCTCCTCCGCGTTGATGGCAACCACAACGTCCTCCCAGATCCTCTCCCATCCTTCCTTGTTGGCGCGCAATGTTGTGAAGAGGGCATCATAATGCCCCAGGACATGCTCCACCAGGACACCAACTTTCTTCTCACTGAAGCTGGTGGCCCTCTGCCTCTCTGGCTGGAGGTCGCCAGTGGTCTCGGATGGTGTTTTCCCCGACATGGCGACCCCCGAGGCAGGCGTGGGTGGGCAACTGGGTCCTGGGGCTGGGCTGTGGAGCGATAGCATCACAATCGGGAGTCTTCTATTCCAGCAGGGGTGGACACAGCAACTGGACCCCTGCAGATGGCTGATGTGCAGGCACCAAATAGCAGGGCACGTGGGCAGCAGGCAGGCAGCAGCAGATGGCAGGTGGGAGCGCTCAGGGCTCTTGGGGGAAGGAAAATGGCCTTTTGGACAGGAGTGTGGTCTTCCGTGTGTTTTCGTGTGGCCAGCTTGATTCGGAGTGATTTGGCACGTGAAAAAAGTGCACATCAGCGTGTAATTCGAGGAAAGGCCCTTAGCGCGTAAGCGCGTCTGTGACGTAGTGCGCACAGGCGTTTTCCTCAACACGGGTGCATAGTGGATCAGCACGTGAAAAAACCACACGTCCGTATGTGAATGTATGTAATTCGAGGAAAGAGCCTAAGCGCGTAAGTGACGTAACGCGTGCAGACGTTTCCCTCAGCACGGGTTAAAGGTGAGCGGGGCCAGCAGTTCACTGTACGTGCCTTTTGTGGAGACCGATGTGTTTGTTGCTACTTTGTGTTGTTTTGCGTGCCATCACAACTTCACAGTGGATCAAGGACGTATCTCTTCCTTTGGTGGGGGTATTGGCTATGCATGTTTTTCATCATCGAGTGAGTCGCACGTTTTCAAGGTCATATGACCTGTTTTCGAGGTCATAGTAGCCTGCATGTCCCACGCGTGCGTGTTTTTCATGTTCCTGGGTGCCACTGTGAACTGCGGGAGGTACATTCCACGCATGTAGGCTGCAGGGGTTGCGTGCACGCTTTTACTGCAATTTTGGGGTGCCTGAGCATTGCGTGACCCGTCACTTCATCACCGGGGTCACATACAGCCTTGCAGGTGCAGGGGTGCTGTTAACATCTTGCATCCCACCCCCTTCACTCCAATTGCCCAGGACAATTGTGGTGTACACCTCCCATTGGCACTTCTCCATCTGTGCCGGCACTACTCCATATGTGCCACGGTTGGGAGGCTACCAAAGGTGAGTGGCGCCTCAGCTGGGCGTATTCCTCATGGCGGGCATGGTCAGGGACGTAGCCGGGGTGACCAGGGAGTAGGGAGACTCCAGGGTGTCCAGAGTGGCCGCAGAGGGGGAACAGGCAGGGGTGCCATGTGTCGTTGCAGTCATGCCACCACCCCCTGTGGTTCCGGGAGATGCAGCTTTCTGCATCTGGCACTGGCGCCCATGTGACCCGGCAGTCCGTTTCATCGACTGCCATGGGCCAAAGGGTAGTGGTAGCTGCAGGTGCAGCTGTGGACACCACCACCCAGGCTCAGGGTCTGCCAGCGCAGGCTGCATTGGCACTTGAAGAGTCCATGGAAGATTTCCAACAGGGCAGGAGGGAAACCGTAGGTGCACGCAGGGCTGCCCTGACCGAGACACGTGTCCCTGGGGCAGTATTGTAATCTGCTGCCCCGACCAGCCGGGTGTTGGCAAGTGCAGGGGCAGATGCAGCCCGGTTGTGAGTCTACCAACCAGGACATTCACGGTCAATGACCCTGCCACAGCGGATGTTGCTGCGGAGGGTCCATTAGAGGGCGCCCAGCTGCCACTGATGCAAGTCAGGCCTTTGGTCGTCCCTCCACCTGCCACTCCATTGGCTCAATCCACCGGTGCCACTGGCCATACTGATCAGGGCGGCATTTGCCAGCCAGGGTCCGTGCCACAATCCAAGAGGAGGAAGGTTGCACCTGCAGCACAGGCTGGGACCCCACACACAGCTACGACCTCCTGCATGTCGAGGAAGAAGCCTTTCTGCAACCAGGAACTGGACATCCTCGTGGACTACGTGCGGGACCACAGCTGTGACATGCTAGTGGGGCCTAATTGTCAAACTACGGCTGCCCGCGGTGATACCCACTGGAAGCAAGTTGCAGAACATGTGAGTGCATTCGGCCATGTGTGCGCACGGCGCAAGAGTGCAAAAAGCATTGGAATGACCTCAAACGCAGCGCTAAGGCTAAGCGTGCCTCAAATTACAACTTGACTCTGGTGACTGACAGTGGGACGGCACCTGGGGAGGAAGACCTCACTCCGCACGAGTCACTTGTTGCGCTGTTCATACCACCTGAATCGGTCGACGGAGTGGGAGAAATGCCGGATTTTGATGCCCAGTCCAGTGAGTGTTGCTGCGTGTTTGTCGAGGACATGTGTGTTTTACTTGTGTGATGTGTTGTGCATGACTGCCACTACATGTCATGTGTACATGGTTCTGATGTGCAAGTAATGCAATGCTTCACTGATGCATGGCTGCTCTGCAGGATGGTGGACATGTGGAGCAGACGGGGACTGTTCGCATCACCACTATTGCACCCTACTCACATGCTTGTCACCAGGACGCCCCACCGTCCATGTTGCAGCTCACTGGCCCTTCTGCATGTAGCCTGGGGTGACCTTCCTCTCAGCCCTGGGACTATGTCATAGCATGACTGACGTGCATGTGTCCTCTGCCTGCATGTGGGTACTCCACGTAGGCATGCTCCCTTGCCCCTCCACCCCCTTCTGCACCCCAATTTCACCTTTGCACTGGTCTGCATCAATATTACCGTAAAGTACTTGCCTGTTCATGCGTCCTGTGTACATGCTAACTTCCACCAGCCAACCTACCAGACATATGCTGTGTGGTACATCCTTTGTACTTGATGCAGGGTGTCTAACTTGGACTGTGCAGATGTCAGATGCTCCGCAGGGACATGAGTGCCCATTCATGCTCCATGTGCATTCCATGCATGCCCCTATGTGTCCTTGATGGATGATCATTGTAGTACATGTCCAGGGTGACCTACATTGCATGGCATTTCATCAGCCTTCCCATGGCCACTCTGGCTCAGTCCTGCGTCTCACACATGTTTAGGGTGTGACAGTCTGTGTGGGTCACAGGCCTCAGCCTGTTTCATGCCCAATGACTCTGTCCAACTTGTGTAGTGTCTACTTCACACGTGGGTGTACTCCTGAGGTTTCATCATGTGTCCTGCTTACTGTCCCATCATCATCTGCTGTGTTGTCACTTAACTCAGATGATGCAATTGATGCTAGTCAACACTGTCTGTTAATACACAGGTCTATGGTCATCCTTTTGATACCATGCAAGGCATCCCTGCATTTCCACTTAGGGGGAGGGGTGGTTTGCTTGTAGCCACGCTACCCATTGCATGCACATTGCACGTGATGCCTGAAGTTGACCTTGAACTGCCTTCACATTTTCTGATACACATCATGAAGTACTTGTACATGCAGATAGTGAGTAACGTACAAATTTGCTGCACTGCATCAATCCACTTCTGAGCGGTATAACACCCTTCTACATGCCTAATCACAGAAGCAATGTCAAGTTGAGCCAGCATACATGGTAGGTTCTCTTTTGTGTGTGACATGTCTGCTTGATGTGTTTGGTGTCTGTGTGATGTCTATGTGTGTGTGTGTTGTGTGCTTCTAACATGTGTAGTGACCTTTTTTCTCTCTACTTTTCAGATGATGACGCAATGGAGCCAGAGGATGGTGTTGTCATGCCAGGCATAGGGTTGTTATCAAAACAGCAACCCGGCACAAGTGGGGGTCGTGGGATGGTAGGCACGACAAACCACATGTGCTACAAACCATCTTGTCTTTGGCTGGCAATGAGTGCAGCCCTGGTGACCACTTTGACGTCCATGTCGAGTTGGATGTGCATCAGGTCCATATGTCAGGGGTGAGTGATTCTGATGTGGACACTCCTCTGTTCGCGACACCTGCACTGAGGGGTCAGACAGTGGTAGATCCTCTGCCTGTGGTGGATCGTGACGCAGGGTCACCCTCCACAACAGTGGCTGATGTGCCTGGGCCATCAAGTCGACGGGGGCATGTAGCCATGCAGCCGCGGGCAGTGCCATCCCAACTTGGACACCCGGTCCTTGGGACCCGCAGGTGTCAAGCCCAGCAACGTGGTGGCCGCGCGCAACTGCGGTATACTGAGTGGGCGTAAGACATGACTGCCAATTCTGAACGCCAGGGGGCAGCAATGGAGAACATCGCTGTGAGCATGGATCGTGTGGGCCAATCTGTGCTCCACCCTGCTAGGCAGGTGCTTCTCCAGCAGCGGGCAGCACGGTACACGGCCCGCTCGCTCAGGCTGGGCATGGCGACCTCAGACAAGGCACGCCATGCTGAAATGTTGTCTCTGCGTCAAGCAATTGCTGCTCACGCAGAGGCACACATGGAGGCCCTGAGGGCTGAGTATGAGTCACTCAGATCCACTCTGGGTGTCCTCTTGAAGTCCCAGAGGAAGCGGTCAGAGGAGAGGTTTGAGCAGCTTGTGTTTACCATCCCGGCTGAGCAACGTGCTTGCCGGGAGGTGCATCAGTTGTCCAGCCAGGCCTTGCAGGAAGAACTCCGTGTTACGCGTGTTACCTTTCAAGAGGAAGCACGCGTATCACGGGAGGTTCTGCATGCAGACCTACATGTCATCACCGCACAGAACCAGGATCACCTGTCCGACAGACTTGCTGCCGACGAAGGGCAAGCTGTGGCTAGGCGTGGTCAGGCTCCTGTGTCACGTTCTGCTTTTCAGGAAGAGCCAGACTCGGACGACGAGGTATCTCCCACATAGGTCGGGTTGTGCAGGCGTTGAGCCGGTATTACCCAAATTGTTCGAACACAATTGTTGAAATTACCTAATTGACCAAAAGTCGAGGGTCCGAATTGACCTTTGCAAAATTGGCCGCATATATATATATGGTTAAGTTGGTGTTTCCATAGGAAGAGCACTTTTTGGGCGGCTTATAACTTCGCTCCCCCTGGACGAATCCTCACCAAACTTTGCAAAAAAAGTATATGGCCCACTCTGAATTTTTTTGCAAAGTTTGGTGAGGATTCGTCCAGGCGGGGGAAAAGTTATAGGGGGGTCCCAAAACTTTTTTTTCCCATAGACTGAATGGGAAAAAACTTTGCACACGGCTACAGCCCGAACCGCTGAACGGATTTACACTAAATTTGTGTCAGGAGCGGCGTCCTGGTCCCGAAAGCGTGCTTTTGCAAATTTGGTGTAAATCCGTCTGGCAGTTTTTTAAAAAATGACCAAAATGTAAGGCAAAAAAAAAAAATTAGTGATATCTGTGTTCGCTTCACGGACGGACTTCCCTGTTCGCTCCGCGGACAGCACCCCGATTGGCCCAGCGGCTTGCGTCATGTCCGCGGACATGCAACGTGTTCGCTGATTGGGCGGCGTGGTGCGTGATGCGCGTCAGATTTTCTGTTGCGCCCGCCATCTTGCATTTGCGGACGTCCGCAGACAGCGCAGTGAAAGTTTGTTCAAAATGTGTATTTAGTAGATTGTGTTGGTGTGTAGAAGTCTTTGGGGAGGATGGGGGAGTATGAGATAGGTTCAAAGTTGTATTTTATTTATGTGCTAGACGCTTTTGTTGTGTTCGATTTGTCTGCGGACAACACGGCTGTTCTGGAATGGTCGTAAATAAACAGAATGGATTCGGTGTCAACTTGAAAGTGTTCTAAGAACACTCGTGAGGTCTTGGAATGTTTGCAGGGTGTGTCCTGGAGACGTTGTCTGTATTGTTCGTTGGCAAGGTGAAAATGTTTTAAGAACAATCGCGGTGTTCAGAAATGTTCGTACATAAAGAAAATGGGGGTGTCCTGAGGACGCTGTTTGTATTGTCCTCTGGCAAGTTGAATGTGTCCTAGGACCTTCCCCCTGTCCGCGGACATAACAATGGTTGCAATGTTTGCATCTATGGGTGTGATATGCTGCGGTGGTTGTGGCCAGGGTATAGAATGTTGGGTGCATGGCCATTTGGCCATGCACCCAAGAGTGTGTGTCCTGGCCACAACCACCGCAGCATATCACACCCATAGTGGCTTTTAACTTTGGGTCAAAAACTAATTTATAAGGAACAATGTTATAAGCTTGTATCGGTGTGATATGCTGCGATGGTTGTATTTATCTTGTTATACGTACTATTTGGTTTAGTAACGGGAGTCCATGTTTTTCTTGTTCATTTCTGTATTAAAAGAAAATAGCATGTTAGTATTAGTATTTTATAATGACTTATTACATTGTACAATCAACATTTTCTTCTTTTTATTGACCCTCATATTTAGTAGATTACAAACCAGAGTACTGTGCAATGTGCAAAGTTTCTGTGTTTGTTGCTAAAATCATTGGGTCTGTGGGAGAAAAAAAATCCATGTTGGATTAAAAAAAAACCTTTTTCTGTTATGCTACAGTTTATTTATTTGTTTGTTTTCCGCGTTTACTTGTTCTTTCTGTCTAATGCTTTATGCATTGGATTGTTCCAGTTTTTGTGAGCAGTAAGATATTAGGTATTTGTTTGGATATTGTAACATTTTGGCCCAGTTAGATACCAGTAGGCATATTCTAACTGTTTATGTTTTGATATAATTTCGTGGTATTGATTTATCTGTTTGCATATTTGTACATTTTGGGACAGTTAGATACCAATTGGCATATTCTAACTGTCTATTTTTTGCTCTATTTGAGTGGTATTAATTTATCTGATTAGTTGTTGTAGAATCTTTGGGCAGTTAGATAGGTTTTGAAATATTGTGACAGTTTATATTTTTTTACTACAAGTGTACTTAAGGTTTAAGTACAGTTCAGTTATCAAATTTTGGTTTTAAGAACATTAAATACGCATTTGTAAGATTAGCTGGTAATCTCTGCTTTAGAGTAACGGTACTATCATTACATTCAAACCATCCACATTTTTTTTATATATAAGAAGTGTAGTGCCCTGAGTTGGTTGTGGCTCCTGCGTGGTAGATTATACCTATTGTTGTGAAGGTTTTCCTACCAAGTGAAATTTGACCATGTGCGAATCCAGTCAGCTTGCAGTTGTTTTTCGTACCATCTGCATTGTAACGTAGAAGCATTAGTATTATGTATTTACTATGTGTTTGTATTAGTAACGTGGAGCGATTATCCGAATTGCAGGTAGAACAGAATCTACCGTGGTTTGCATTTTGTACAAGTTGCTGAAATGGAACAGATTCACAATTAGGTATTGATATATAGACAAAGCGCTCATTGGGGATTTGTTCTTGTGTCACATTGTTGCAGAGAGTGCATGTATGTTTCCACATGTATGAAATCTGGAAGATTTCATTTATATGTATGTTTTTGTTTTCCAGTACTAATAGTAAGTACATTAGAAATTCTTGTGGATCTTCCTGTGAGTTTATAGTGAATTTCACCATTCCAGCACAGTAGTCCAATTGTCGTCTTATTCCAAAAACACTATATGTGTTGTCAGGATTGTTTGCTGCATTTCTGTGAAGTACTAACATTTGCAAACACAATGGGTCTGTACTGTGTAAGTAAATGTTGTCAACAATTGGTGGTAATTGAAATAGAATATTCATTGCTACATTTTTATAGCAACGTACACCAACTATATTTGAGACTTTAAATGGTTCAGGTAGTTCTGTATCTAACTGCTTTCTTTGGAGTTTGTCTTCCTTCTTTAAAAAAGTACCTGGTTTACTTTCCCTAATTGATTCTTTTTTGCTTGTGGTACTTGATGAAGTTTTAGTTTCTTTTAGTCTCTTTGGAGGATTTGCAGTGACATCCTGTTGCATTTCTGTTTGATTTAGTTTTCTTTTAGAAAATGTTCCTTTTTGTGGAACAGGATATGTTTGTAGATGGGGGGTGTATAGTGAACAAAGTCTCTTGTATTCTAAAATGCAAGGAATATCAGCGTTTACTTTACTTGCATCAAAGTTTATTAGAAATAGACCATCAATTGTACGTAGGCGTGACAGTGCTACGTAGCTCATGCCTTCTTTAAAGACTGTGTTACCAATGTCTATCATTGCTTTGTCTACAGTAAGACCTTGTGATTTATGAATGGTGACTGCGTATGCAAGAGTTAGAGAAAATTGTTCTCTGCGTACATACATGACTTTGAAGAGAAGGAATCAAGCTGTTGAGCGTCCTGTTTTTTTTACTTCTGAAAGTTTGTCCAAGAGAATATTGACAAACTGAATTTTGTTGTCACGTGGGTATGTTTGAAAACCAACAACTGTACCCAGTGCTCCATTGACTAGTCCTTGGTCCACGTCAAGGTTACGTTTAAGCATTACTGTGCAATTTAAGGATAATTTTAATATCTTTTCCAAGCCTGCTGTGTTTGAGATTGATTTTTCTAAACTATTTAGTCTTGCTGTGGCTTGGTCACACATGGGTAGTGTCATTCCATGTACATCTAGTTTGTCTGTGGTGCTAATTTACATAATTGGTTGCATTTCTTTGCTTAACATTATTTAATTGAATTTGAAACAGCTTTCAAGAGTTGGCATTAGGCCATACAATTGACATTTTTGTGGGCTAGTTGTTCCATAACATCTGTAGCACATGCATTATCACCATAAAGTGCATGAATGTGCCGGGTTTTCAATATTGCTTCTGCTTCTCTAGAAAGTATACCAACTCTGATACTTTTTAAGATGTTGGCATAAGTGAGATCTGCAGATTGGCGCATGTTTTCTGTTAATTCTCTGTATTGGAAATGTTGCCAAGGGTTGACATTTCCAATGCTGCCAACAGTTTTACGGCCGAGTTTGTGTCCTAATGTTTTAAAAATAGGCTCACCTTTTACAGGTGTCAATTGAAGAAGATCTCCGAAAACAATGATGTGTTTTCCTGCAAAGAGCTCTTCATAGTTTGTTTTGAGTACTTCTTGTAATCTGAGGTGAATCAAAGCCAACATTAGGTTGGACACCATGCTCACTTCATCTATTAGTAGCATTTACATTTGTTTCAATACTCAGCTTCTGCAGAAAGTTTGTAATAATCTAACTTGTTTTGGTGTTCTACTGGCAGGAGTAGTAATCGGTGTAAAGTGACACCACCTATGTTGTAGGCAGCTAAACCTGTGGGGGCAGTGACAACAGCTGAAAGTTTGTTGTTTGTCAATTGTTGAAGGAACTTACTGATGATTTTGATTAGGAATATTTTGCCAGAACCAGCTTCACCACTGACATACAATAGTATAGGTTTGTAATTTTGGCAGGTGCATTCTTTGTTTTCATGTTGCACACCATGTGCAATTTCTTTTGTTATTTCTTGAAAAATGTTGCGTTGCTCTTTGTTTAGGTTTGATTGTAGTGTAGTTAAGTCTTCTTTATCTTCATAGTGACACATGGTGTTTTCTACTTCTATCATAGCTAATTCTGCCTCATTTGTTATTAGTGGTTCTCCCAGTGGTTCTTGGCTTCCTGTGACAGAAGGTTGACTACTGTCAGGAGTGTCCTTATCTAGGTGGGCCTGGAGTTCCTCTTCGTGTTGCTGTTCATTGTGCAACATTGTTCTGTACTGTGCAAAGTTTACATCAGTTAAACTGCTTTCATTGGCTTTGAAAGCGTCTTCATATGAGTCATAGGTATCTAGTATTTCTTCTTCTTTTCTCCATGGTTTGAAGAGTTGTAGCAGGGACATGTAATATATTTCTTTATGTTGAGGAGTCTTTAATGACAATTTGATATGATTAATTAAATTTGGTTTGGTGAGTTTTACTAAGCTGCCATCACAGTGTGTCACTTTGTATTTACGGTTTTGCTCATCAGGTTTTATATTATTTTTGTATGTGTAGTTTTGGGCTATGTGGTATAGACACATGGTTTCCAAAGTGGTACTCCTTTTTGGGTAGTATGTGTCTAATAAATTGTTTTCTAAAATGTCTTGGCTGTTGGGATCATGTTTGGCTATTGTTTCTATATCTTCGTATGATTTTAGAACTCTTTTTCTAGATTTAGCTGGACTAAGACTTAGCCTTACTATATTTGCAGATTTACCATACAATGCAGTACCAGTTAATCGATCAGCTGCTTCATAGGATCCACATTCTCTATGGGAAAGCATTTTTATGCCCAAGCTGTATAATTCCTGAGACACTGTTTTATCTGATGACAGGTCATTCCAGAGGTCTTGGAGCTCTGTGTTTTCTGATTTGGTTAAGTATGCTGTGACATATCATGCAACTGCAGTAGAATTGTCTGCAATTGTAATCATTGATATATTTTTCTTCCTCTTTTCTTTTTATGCAATATGTATTTTTAGGTGACTTACCTTTAACACTATGTGTAACTGAAGACATGAGGTTGTTCACTTGACCTGTATTTGTAACTGGTCTAGGGAAACCAAATCGGCATTTGATTTAGTATTTCCCTTTGTTTTTGTATTTGCGACGACAATATTTGCCACATTTGTGTCTTTGGAATTGTAAGATTTTTGCATGAAGATCACTATTTGTGGATTCTGACGGAATTTCACAAGTGACATATTTTTCAATAAACTGTAAAACAGTGGCATCACTGTCTTAAATCCATAAAAGCATGTGGACATGTGGCGCTCCTCTGGCTTGGTATTCTCTTCTCCAAAAGAATTGTTGCACTTCTCCAAGAGAAGGAACAGTTTTATTACAAATAAAATGTAGCATAGCAATGAAGTGATGGTGAAAATATCTAGAAACATTAACAGGATCCTGAGAACAAAGTTCTCCAGGTGTTAGTATATCTATGTTTGTTTTGTTTTCGTTTGATATGCGTAGGAAAGCATGTAAATCTTCCCATGCATATTCTGAGCAACTTAATGTAACAAACCAAGTGGGTGGGCCAAGGTTTCTGATCATACAACGTACATCTCCATGGCCTCGAAACCAGTACTCTTTAGTACCTCGCATATTTGCTAATAGATTTGTAAGATTTGCCTGTAAAACCTCATCTTTTTGTTGAACGTTTTGTAATAATTGTGTGGCTGTCATATTTTGAAAGTGTGATCCTGATTTTAATATGTGTGCAACTCCGTAACATAAAGTTGCTAGTTCACTTTCAAAGAGTAGGTGGAATATGTATTCCACATTTTGTCGAAATCTGGGATCTTCAGAATACATTCGTAATGAGCGATATTCTGATGCTGATATTTGAACAGGTCTATAATCGTATCTTCCTCCTTTGCCAGTAGGAAAGAGTAGAGGAAAAACACGTGCTTCTATACTTTTTTCCCATATGCTGATTGGTGATCCTTTTGTTTGATGCATTTGGTATGTTTCCAGTGCATCTTCTATGGTGTCATTAGAGTGCAATGGGTGAATTGTATAATGGCCTAGTAAGTGTTTGCTATTGTAGCAGGATATAGGAGCTCAAATTGACCCGTTTCTTGTGTCTCTTGAATTATTTCAGTTGTATCTTTCAAGTTTTCTTCGATATTAATTTCTTTGTAATAATCATTATTCTTTTTGAGATATTGCAGGGCTTCTCTAATTGTATGTAAATCTACCAGTTGTTGCCAATTTTTTTTGTCTTTTGTAGGTACTCCATTTACCAATATAATTAAAGATTGTTGCATTGGACGTTGCACTCCTAGAGTGTGCACATTTTCTTTTAGATCTAATGGTAAATACACTACTTTTCCACGAATACCTTTCACTAATTCAGAGGGAGGTAATTTTGCAGTTTTTGGTTGAAGGCGTATTATTGCTTGAAATGGATGAACTGTTTGAATTATGATGCTCTCATATAAATTAAGTTGTTGAAGCAGTTTTGGTAGTAGATGTAATTCCAAGTTATTTGAGATAGCACGTGAAGGAGTTTGGTTGTTGTCAAGTTTGGTAGTGCAGTAACTGCAAAGTATTTTGGGGTCAGTTATTTCGTATTTGTTTTCTGCTATAAGGTAGAGAGCTAATTTAAACCATTTAGAATCTTCATTGTCTTCTATTTTGTATGAAAGGTCTATAGTGTTTGTGTTACTTTTATAACACGTTCTGCAGCAACATACACACACGTGGTTTGGTACTTCAGCTGAAGTGCTTTGAAATTTTAGTATTTCTTTTTTGTATGTGTGTAGTGAAAGGTTGCCATGTGCAGATTTGTTACGAAGTTGGTTGACAGCTATTTCATCTTGTAAGTGGGTTTCATTTCCAAAATATTTTTTCTATATATACTCAATTTCTTCTAGTAGGTCTTTTGGTGTAACATGTAGAAGAATGTTATTTAAATTGGCTACTGCTAAAGCAGGACTTTTTTTCATGATACAGTTTATAAACTAGATTTCTTATACTTGCATGATGTGTTGATATCCTTTTGATATCATGGAAGGATGTTTTGCAAGTAGCTCCTGATATGCAGGCCAACGAATGTCCTTGCAGTCCTGTGTGCTTGTGTACTGGACAAGCATCCATACTTTGCAGTACTTTAATTTTGATTTTGTCTTTGCTTTTCACATATTGATTGAGGAATAGGCATAAAGATTTGAACATTTTTTTAGGAATGTTACACATTGACGTGCATGGCCATGTGTAAATTAGATGTTCTGATTCAGTCGAATGGAGGGGTAAATCTAAGTTTTCAGGGCATATTTTTGTACGAGTACTTCTTGTTCCATTATGGTATTATTAACTTTTTCATAACCTCGACCACTGCTATGTATGACAATTGTATTTGTTTGCTTTTGTTTGTATACTTCTTCATTAAAGTATGGTTCTGTGCTTTTAGTGTGACTCCATTCACCTCCACAGATATTTAATAAGTTATTTCTGTTCACATTTCGTTTATTGAGAAGTCTTTTTTGAAGTTTAGTTATTAGTTTTGTTAGTGGTTTAATTCTGTTTAACACAACAATAAATAAGTTTCTTTTGAGAAGAATTGCACTGTCTATCAACGCTTCTAAGATTACTTTCCTACGATAGGTTTGAAGTGTTGAACCTGGTTTCTCTCCTGTTTTTATCAGATTTTGAAGGACTTTGTGACGGAACATTTTGGCTAATATACTTTTCTTGGTATGCTTACTTTGTACTATATCAAGATTTATAGAAGACGTTTTATTTGTAGTGATAGTTGATTTTCTGTTAATAGTTTTTTGGGTTGTTTTACTTTGTGATAGAGGAGGCAAAGTTTTTGCACTAGAAACTTCTTCTGTTTCACAACATGACTGTATTAGCTGTTGTGTTTCAACGTTTTTTACAAATTCTGCTATAGATGGGTGTTTATGTTGGAGACTTTTCTTTTCATTTGCTCTACTTCTGCGTCCCTTTCTACGGAGTTGCTTTTTGGTGGGCATTCTGTAGCGTCTCTTGAAAAAAATACAGAAGGTATGGGTTGGGGTTTTCTGCAATGCATGTGTGTTGTGTGCATGATTGTTTGAGTAAGATAATAAAGATGTATGTAATGGTGTGTGATTGTGAATTGGGAAGTTGAACTACCAGGGATGGGTATTCGTCAATTAATGTGTTACTAAACTGGGGTTCAGATGACAGAAAAAAGTAAGCCGGTGGTGTGGAGAAGAATAAATAATATAGGTAAAGCTATACAATTAAAACAGTTGTTTGTTCTACAACATCTACATTCTAGCGGCTGAGTTGGGTAATTTGTGTGCCCGAAAAATAGGAATTTGAGGGCCATTCTGACAGGAGATCACTGTTTAAGACGGGGGGACTTTTGGTCAGAATGGTGCAGAATCTCTATTTTTAGGCACAGAAATACCATGAATGCACCGTACAGTGCGTGTGAGTTATAAATCAAATATTATGGTAACAATCTACTTACTTTTTTTTCAAAAATGAGTAGTTTGCTTCTTAGTTGTTCTTTGTAAATCAAAATCGGCTGCTTCTATTCAGGAGAATGGGCTTCACTGCAATTGTAAAAGAAATAAATTAGTAATTTGGTTGCTATATAGCACTGTTTTCATTTTAGACATAGATTGTTTTAAATTGAAATGCTCAGCGCCTTCCTGAAAACCATTAAAAATGTATTATGACTAAGAGTAGGAAAGAAAATATCTTTACTATGGTTTGTGGAATTCATAATCTACCAACGTATACCACTATTCTTGTAACTAAGCTTTTCCACGTAATAGTGAGTCATTGGCATGATAGCTCTCAACCATGTCTGTCGCAAAGGCGGGTGAAATCACCTGATTTTGTTTTTGGCGGGTGAGACGCCCATTGGAATGAATGGGCGTGCAGGAGGCTTGGCGGGTGAGTCAGTCCTTTACAAGGCGGGTGACACCCGCCAAAAGCGTGTGAGTTGAGAGCTATGTGTCATAGCCTGCTTTTGCACGTAACAGTGAGTGAATATCATAGTCTGCTTGTCCTATATAAATGTATGTAAGTACTTATATGAACGAAAAAAATTAAAACCAATTATGTTTTTTTACAATTATTATTGTTTAAGATTTGATCATAGAGTGTGTATGTTATTTTGTGTGATTATATGTCGTGTATATATTTTATTTCAAAAATGTCAGTTTAATAGTATTTGCATGTGTGTGTGTGTATGAAGAAATTAAACGATATAAAGGTTTGTAAGTGACAGGTCATTTTCGGACAATGAAACAATGATCGTCCATTCATTTTACAGATTATAGAAGGTAAAAGTCGGTTAGAAAATGTGTTCATGTATGTGTAGAAAATATGCATACCTGTACTTTCTGTTCATGTATATGGATATGGACCAAGCTGCAAGTAGAAATATTGGAGATTTGTATAGTATTTCTCGTAGATCGTGGTTGTCAATGGTATGAGACGTGTACTCCAAGAGATACACCGTACATTTGTAGTGCTGCTCTATGATGATGCAGTTACATGTAGAGTTATTGGATTTGATTGGTGAATGGTCATGTGATTGCTTATCTACATCCAATGAGGGAATGGCACAGAGTGTGAAATCGAAATGGTAGAAGGGCTGTACATGTTACGATACGTTCGCGGACATGGCGGTAGTTCTAGGACACCGCGTATTACATCCAGGGAATTTGGGGAGGGGAGGTATGGAAATGAGATTGGATGAAGCAAGGGATTGGTCAGTAAAGTTTAGTGAGTGTGTTGTGCTAGGAGAGGTTTTCTCAGATATTGTTTTTGCAGAGAGAAGAACAGATAGCTATGGCTGAGTGTTTCAAAACAGAGATTGTATGGATTTTGGGAGACTCGTGGATTCATTGGTTGAAGGTGCATGCAGAAAGCTGTGGAGTATCTATAGATCTTGGATTCCCACATGTGGAAGTGCACTGGCATGGAGTGCGTGGAATGAAGTGGTTGGACTTGCTACCTCTCTGTGCAACTTTGAAGATAGAGGAACATCCAGACATAATTGTAATTCATTGTGGAGGGAACAGTTTAGGACATGTGTCTGGAATTTCTTTGCAATTTGCAATGAAAGAAGGACTTCAGAAGATAATGGACATGTTTCCAAACTCTAAAATAATTTTTTCACGGATTGCGCAGAGACAAGTGTGGCTTCGTTCTTTCTCATGTGATCCACAAATGGAGAAAGCAAGGCGTAATGTTAATAAGGCTGTTTGTGCCTTCCTAAGAGATTTTGGCATGTCTTCTTTTAACAATGAAAATATTTTGTTTCGTAGTACATACATTTTTCGCAAAGATGGAGTCCATCTTACTTATGCTGGCAATCAGATTTTTCTGAGAAATGTACAAAATGCATTGCAACCTTTTTTAGAAATACAGCATTCGTTTTGAAGTACGTCTTACGTGGTTAAAATGTTTTACATTCAAACACCTCCCAAAGGCTCTTTTCAGAGCCACCACTTCCTGTTAGAGAAAAATGCATTGGTTTCAATAGGGTAGCAATGCAATTGTTTTTCTGTTCACGGACTGTCCGCGGACTTTCACGAAATGGAAATGGCTATGCTTTATGTATCTTCACTTCTATTTTTTAACTGTGAAAGGCGCTCTGAAAAGAGCCTTATTTTTTAATTTTATTTTTATTTTGTATTTTTTTTGTTCTTTTTTATACACAACACACTAGGAGAGGAGGGAAAGGAAGGTAAAGGGAGGGGGACACCAATCACAGGGATAAGAAAGGGCGAGCTGAGAGAGGAAGATGTAGAGTGGGTTTTATTTGGGTAGTGAGCAGGTCTTCTGGTGCTCTGAGACAATCGTCTCAAAAGCACTCCGAAGTCGTTCCCCCCTGCAGAGTACTGTGTCACAGTACACACATACAACTGTGACCCTCGAAAGGTAAGGGTCATCAGAATTCTGTATGGCCTGTGAGGCAGCTTGAGGAAGACGCTGTCCCACAGAGGTGTTCCTTGTGGTGATAGGATCAGGAACGGAGGATGAAGTAGAGGCAATCAACCTACTATGCTTCTCGCAAAGTACAACCTTGCGAATGGCCCCAGTGTGGAATGAGAGCAGGTGTCGCTTCATGGTAGTGGTCCCAAAGCTAGATAACCATGCTTCCCGCGACTGAGTACCATTTTGCACTCATTACAGGTGACACGGTTCGCATGAGACTTAGGACCGTTTCCATGAACGGTAAACAACCGCCACACCCAAGATTAACGCCGAGGGCGGGTAGTTGGGATTTCCTCTACCTCATTCTCGTCATCCTCTACTTCCTCCTCTGTATCCTCACTCCTTTTCCCCTCTTCAGGCCCTTGGGGAAATGGTGGTGGTAGAGGGGGTGGGGGTGGTGCTGAGGCAGATGTAGCACCATGTGGTAATAGTCGAGCCATGGATGTCATAGGCTTGGAGATGGAAATCCCAAAATCTGCAAAGTATGCAGCAAAATGCAGTGTGCTCTGTGGAATAGTCAGAAACACAATGAGAATGCGCTCTAGGGCGTGGTCTTATATCGGGGTGCTTGTGCGCGGGTCACGGACTTGCGCGCCGTCCACAAGACAGATCGAACATCAAAAAAGGTTCAAAAAGTCACAAAAACTATGTGGAAAGTTAGGATTAGTATGTGGGATTTGTGGTATGGTGATGTTTTAATGAGAAATATTGTGGAGTACTTGGAAATGTACTTTTAAACTGGTCGGGGACACAAACAGTGTCCGCATTTAGAGCACGAGATGAGCGTGGGCGCGGTCACATGATTGTTTTGTGAGCATGTTCGCTAAGGTTGCGGTCGTCCGCAGGACACCCAATGTACGGACATTGTCTTGCGCATGCGTGCTGATGTTCTGCGGACAGTGTTCGGGTCCTGAACTAATTAAAAGTGCGTCACATGTAAAACAAACAGTTACGGACAGCTGTTTGTTCTTAGCACAGTTTAATTTATTTGCTAACAATACGGACAGACATAGCCTTTCAAGCACACCTCCATTTTCGTTTATTTACGAACAATTCAGGACACCACGAGTGTTCTTAGAACAGTTTCTGTTTGCTATCGAACACTACGAATGGGCATAGTGTTCTTAAGGACACCTCCATTTTCGTTTATTTACGAACATTTCAGGACACTACGAGAGTTCTTAAAACATTTTCAACTTGCATGAGAACATTACGGACAGATGTAGTGTCCTCAGGACAGTCACATTTTCGTTTCTTTACGAACATTTCCAAACAACCGCGGTGTCCGTGGACACCTAAATTGGTTTTATCACAAGGAACTGAAAGTAATTACAACACAATATAAGAAAAGTAACTTTATTTCATATATATATATACAATTATGACTGGGAAGGTGGGGCAGAAACGGAAACAAAAACAGGAGAATTAGGGATTTCTAGATAACTGGGATCAGGTGAAGAAGGGAAGGAAAGCTCATTGAAACGCTTTGGTCCATAGACAGGGTTTGGGGTTAACTGCGTGGGATAGGGTGAGGGGGGACAAGTGCAGATTGGACAATGGTGTGCTGTTGGGGGTTTCACATAATTTTCCACAAAGTTTTTCAAATCCATAAAATTTTGCATAAAGTCGTCCATTTTTTGATTAATCTGCTGTAGAGTGATATCCTCTGATTGTTGTTGTGAGATGCTTGGAATTTTTGTATGCTCTGTAATAAAAAAAATGTATATGTTAAATGTATACAGAATAATATTTATTAATTGGTTTATATAGTAAAGTGTGTACCATTAGGTAGACTATTTTCTAACATTTCCTCTCGTCGGAAATGCTCCTCTAGCCAGTCGAGAGTACTACACATTTCTGTGAGAAAACAAAAAAGTAATATGTTTTTTTTTTCTAATATAGAAAGTTTATAAATATATGAGTAAAAAGAAGTGCACTTACTATGTCTTGTGAGATATGTAATCAGTAGTGTATACGTCTGGTCTTGATGTTGGTTGTGGAGCGTCTGTGAGGTAATTATGGTGGAAGCCACTTTATCTTCTTTTGGTATATTCCATTTTAAAACATATTGTATTTACATGAATGGTTAGTGTGTTACATATATGGGTAACATGTTTTAAGTATTACTACATATACTTTGTATGTGTGCTGCTTTTTGAATTTGTTAAATGTTCCTATGTTATGATATAACTATTACACATACCTCCCCAGAGATTTTAGGTGGTGGTACTGTTGTCCAAACATGTCTTCGGACCATCAAATTCAGTAGAAAGGGTTCAGTATGTTCCATATTATATGTACATAAAGTCAAAGTTATTATTGTTAAGTTGTGCTACTAAAAAACTATGAAATTCAGTAAAAAAAACTTTGTTAAAGGGACATTAAGGTTAAGTTGCGCTACTAAAAACCTATGAAATTCAGTAAAAAAATGTTGTTAAAGGGACGTTATGGTTCAAAGTAAAACCGAAAAACCCCTGAAATTCGGCAGTTATGGTAAGATAAGCAACCATAACTTGCGCCGCCACCGTGCACTGCTAAGACTAACACCAAGGACATCAAAGATGACATCACAAATGTCATTGATGACATCACTGATGGTTCTGTGCTTTTAGTGTGACTCCATTCACCTCCACAGATATTTAATAAGTTATTTCTGTTCACATTTCGTTTATTGAGAAGTCTTTTTTGAAGTTTAGTTATTAGTTTTGTTAGTGGTTTAATTCTGTTTAACACAACAATAAATAAGTTTCTTTTGAGAAGAATTGCACTGTCTATCAACGCTTCTAAGATTACTTTCCTACGATAGGTTTAAAGTGTTGAACCTGGTTTCTCTCCTGTTTTTATCAGATTTTGAAGGACTTTGTGACGGAACATTTTGGCTAATATACTTTTCTTGGTATGCTTACTTTGTACTATATGAAGATTTATAGAAGACATTTTATTTGTAGTGATAGTTGATTTTCTGTTAATAGTTTTTTGGGTTGTTTTACTTTGTGATTGAGGAGGCAAAGTTTTTGCACTAGAAACTTCTTCTGTTTCACAACATGTGTGTATTAGCTGTTGTGTTTCAACGTTTTTTACAAATTCTGCTATAGATGGGTGTTTATGTTGGAGACTTTTCTTTTCATTTGCTCTACTTCTGCGTCCCTTTCTACGGAGTTGCTTTTTGGTGGGCATTCTGTAGCGTCTCTTGAAAAAAATACAGAAGGTATGGGTTGGGGTTTTCTGCAATGCATGTGTGTTGTGTGCATGATTGTTTGAGTAAGATAATAAAGATGTATGTAATGGTGTGTGATTGTGAATTGGGAAGTTGAACTACCAGGGATGGGTATTCTTCAATTAATGTGTTACTAAACTGGGGTTCAGATGACAGAAAAAAGTAAGCCGGTGGTGTGGAGAAGAATAAATAATATAGGTAAAGCTATACAATTAAAACAGTTGTTTGTTCTACAACATCTACATTCTAGCGGCTGAGTTGGGTAATTTGTGTACCCGAAAAATAGGAATTTGAGGGCCATTCTGACAGGAGATCACTGTTTAAGACGGGGGGGATTTTTGGTCAGAATGGTGCAGAATCTCTATTTTTAGGCACAGAAATACCATGAATGCACCGTACAGTGCGTGTGAGTTATAAATCAAATATTATGGTAACAATCTACTTACTTTTTTTTCAAAAATGAGTAGTTTGCTTCTTAGTTGTTCTTTGTAAATCAAAATCGGCTGCTTCTATTCAGGAGAATGGGCTTCACTGCAATTGTAAAAGAAATAAATTAGTAATTTGGTTGCTATATAGCACTGTTTTCATTTTAGACATAGATTGTTTTAAATTGAAATGCTCAGCGCCTTCCTGAAAACCATTAAAAATGTATTATGACTAAGAGTAGGAAAGAAAATATCTTTACTATGGTTTGTGGAATTCATAATCTACCAACGTATACCACTATTCTTGTAACTAAGCTTTTCCACGTAATAGTGAGTCATTGGCATTATAGCTCTCAACCATGTCTGTCGCAAAGGCGGGTGAAATCACCTGATTTTGTTTTTGGCGGGTGAGACGCCCATTGGAATGAATGGGCGTGCAGGAGGCTTGGCGGGTGAGTCAGTCCTTTACAAGGCGGGTGACACCCGCCAAAAGCGTGTGAGTTGAGAGCTATGTGTCATAGCCTGCTTTTGCACGTAACAGTGAGTGAATATCATAGTCTGCTTGTCCTATATAAATGTATGTAAGTACTTATATGAACGAAAAAAATTAAAACCAATTATGTTTTTGTACAATTATTATTGTTTAAGATTTGATCATAGAGTGTGTATGTTATTTTGTGTGATTATATGTCGTGTATATATTTTATTTCAAAAATGTTAGTTTAATAGTATTTGCATGTGTGTGTGTGTATGAAGAAATTAAACGATATAAAGGTTTGTAAGTGACAGGTCATTTTCGGACAATGAAACAATGATCGTCCATTCATTTTACAGATTATAGAAGGTAAAAGTCGGTTAGAAAATGTGTTCATGTATGTGTAGAAAATATGCATACCTGTACTTTCTGTTCATGTATATGGATATGGACCAAGCTGCAAGTAGAAATATTGGAGATTTGTATAGTATTTCTCGTAGATCGTGGTTGTCAATGGTATGAGACGTGTACTCCGAGAGATACACCGTACATTTGTAGTGCTGCTCTATGATGATGCAGTTACATGTAGAGTTATTGGATTTGATTGGTGAATGGTCATGTGATTGCTTATCTACATCCAATGAGGGAATGGCACAGAGAGTGAAATCGAAATGGTAGAAGGGCTGTACATGTTACGATACGTTCGCGGCCATGGCGGTAGTTCTAGGACACCGCGTATTACATCCAGGGAATTTGGGGAGGGGAGGTATGGAAATGAGATTGGATGAAGCAAGGGATTGGTCAGTAAAGTTTAGTGAGTGTGTTGTGCTAGGAGAGGTTTTCTCAGATATTGTTTTTGCAGAGAGAAGAACAGATAGCTATGGCTGAGTGTTTCAAAACAGAGATTGTATGGATTTTGGGAGACTCGTGGATTCATTGGTTGAAGGTGCATGCAGAAAGCTGTGGAGTATCTATGGATCTTGGATACCCACATGTGGAAGTGCACTGGCATGGAGTGCGTGGAATGAAGTGGTTGGACTTGCTACCTCTCTGTGCAACTTTGAAGATAGAGGAACATCCAGACATAATTGTAATTCATTGTGGAGGGAACAGTTTAGGACATGTGTCTGGAATTTCTTTGCAATTTGCAATGAAAGAAGGACTTCAGAAGATAATGGACATGTTTCCAAACTCTAAAATAATTTTTTCACGGATTGCGCAGAGACAAGTGTGGCTTCGTTCTTTCTCATGTGATCCACAAATGGAGAAAGCAAGGCGTAATGTTAATAAGACTGTTTGTGCCTTCCTAAGAGATTTTGGCATGTCTTCTTTTAACAATGAAAATATTTTGTTTCGTAGTACATACATTTTTCGCAAAGATGGAGTCCATCTTACTTATGCTGGCAATCAGATTTTTCTGAGAAATGTACAAAATGCATTGCAACCTTTTTTAGAAATACAGCATTCGTTTTGAAGTACGTCTTACGTGGTTAAAATGTTTTACATTCAAACACCTCCCAAAGGCTCTTTTCAGAGCCACCACTTCCTGTTAGAGAAAAATGCATTGGTTTCAATAGGGTAGCAATGCAATTGTTTTTCTGTTCGCGGACCGTCCGCGGACTTTCACGAAATGGAAATGGCTATGCTTTATGTATCTTCACTTCTATTTTTTAACTGTGAAAGGCGCTCTGAAAAGAGCCTTATTTTTTAATTGTATTTTTATTTTGTATTTTTTTTGTTCTTTTTTATACACAACACACTAGGAGAGGAGGGAAAGGAAGGTAAAGGGAGGGGGACACCAATCACAGGGATAAGAAAGGGCGAGCTGAGAGAGGAAGATGTAGAGTGGGTTTTATTTGGGTAGTGAGCAGGTCTTCTGGTGCTCTGAGACAATCGTCTCAAAAGCACTCCGAAGTCGTTCCCCCTGCAGAGTACTGTGTCACAGTACACACATACAACTGTGACCCTCGAAAGGTAAGGGTCATCAGAATTCTGTATGGCCTGTGAGGCAGCTTGAGGAAGACGCTGTCCCACAGAGGTGTTCCTTGTGGTGATAGGATCAGGAACGGAGGATGAAGTAGAGGCAATCAACCTACTATGCTTCTCGCAAAGTACAACCTTGCGAATGGCCCCAGTGTGGAATGAGAGCAGGTGTCGCTTCATGGTAGTGGTCCCAAAGCTAGATAACCATGCTTCCCGCGACTGAGTACCATTTTGCACTCATTACAGGTGACACGGTTCGCATGAGACTTAGGACCGTTTCCATGAACGGTAAACAACCGCCACACCCAAGATTAACGCCGAGGGCGGGTAGTTGGGATTTCCTCTACCTCATTCTCGTCATCCTCTACTTCCTCCTCTGTATCCTCACTCCTTTTCCCCTCTTCAGGCCCTTGGGGAAATGGTGGTGGTAGAGGGGGTGGGGGTGGTGCTGAGGCAGATGTAGCACCATGTGGTAATAGTCGAGCCATGGATGTCATAGGCTTGGAGATGGAAATCCCAAAATCTGCAAAGTATGCAGCAAAATGCAGTGTGCTCTGTGGAATAGTCAGAAACACAATGAGAATGCGCTCTAGGGCGTGGTCTTATATCGGGGTGCTTGTGCGCGGGTCACGGACTTGCGCGCCGTCCGCAAGACAGATCGAACATCAAAAAAGGTTCAAAAAGTCACAAAAACTATGTGGAAAGTTAGGATTAGTATGTGGGATTTGTGGTATGGTGATGTTTTAATGAGAAATATTGTGGAGTACTTGGAAATGTACTTTTAAACTGGTCGGGGACACAAACAGTGTCCGCATTTAGAGCACGAGATGAGCGTGGGCGCGGTCACATGATTGTTTTGTGAGCATGTTCGCTAAGGTTGCGGTCGTCCGCAGGACCCCCAATGTACGGACATTGTCTTGCGCATGCGTGCTGATGTTCTGCGGACAGTGTTCGGGTCCTGAACTAATTAAAAGTGCGTCACATGTAAAACAAACAGTTACGGACAGCCGTTTGTTCTTAGCACAGTTTAATTTATTTGCTAACAATACGGACAGACATAGCCTTTCAAGCACACCTCCATTTTCGTTTATTTACGAACAATTCAGGACACCACGAGTGTTCTTAGAACAGTTTCTGTTTGCTATCGAACACTACGAATAGGCATAGTGTTCTTAAGGACACCTCCATTTTCGTTTATTTACGAACATTTCAGGACACTACGAGAGTTCTTAGAACATTTTCAACTTGCATGAGAACATTACGGACAGATGTAGTGTCCTCAGGACAGTCACATTTTCGTTTCTTTACGAACATTTCCAAACAACCGCGGTGTCCGTGGACACCTAAATTGGTTTTATCACAAGGAACTGAAAGTAATTACAACACAATATAAGAAAAGTAACTTTATTTCATATATATATATACAATTATGACTGGGAAGGTGGGGCAGAAACGGAAACAAAAACAGGAGAATTAGGGATTTCTAGATAACTGGGATCAGGTGAAGAAGGGAAGGAAAGCTCATTGAAACGCTTTGGTCCATAGACAGGGTTTGGGGTTAACTGCGTGGGATAGGGTGAGGGGGGACAAGTGCAGGTTGGACAATGGTGTGCTGTTGGGGGTTTCACATAATTTTCCACAAAGTTTTTCAAATCCATAAAATTTTGCATAAAGTCGTCCATTTTTTGATTAATCTGCTGTAGAGTGATATCCTCTGATTGTTGTTGGGAGATGCTTGGAATTTTTGTATGGTCTGTAATAAAAAAAATGTATATGTTAAATGTATACAGAATAATATTTATTAATTGGTTTATATAGTAAAGTGTGTACCATTAGGTGGACTATTTTCTAACATTTCCTCTCGTCGGAAATGCTCCTCTAGCCAGTCGAGAGTACTACACATTTCTGTGAGAAAACAAAAAAGTAATATGTTTTTTTTTTCTAATATAGAAAGTTTATAAATATATGAGTAAAAAGAAGTGCACTTACTATGTCTTGTGAGATATGTAATCAGTAGTGTATACGTCTGGTCTTGATGTTGGTTGTGGAGCATCTGTGAGGTAATTATGGTGGAAGCCACTTTATCTTCTTTTGGTATATTCCATTTTAAAACATATTGTATTTACATGAATGGTTAGTGTGTTACATATATGGGTAACATGTTTTAAGTATTACTACATATACTTTGCATGTGTGCTGCTTTTTGAATTTGTTAAATGTTCCTATGTTATGATATAACTATTACACATACCTCCCCAGAGATTTTAGGTGGTGGTACTGTTGTCCAAACATGTCTTCGGACCATCAAATTCAGTAGAAAGGGTTCAGTATGTTCCATATTATATGTACATAAAGTCAAAGTTATTATTGTTAAGTTGTGCTACTAAAAAACTATGAAATTCAGTAAAAAAAACTTTGTTAAAGGGACATTAAGGTTAAGTTGCGCTACTAAAAACCTATGAAATTCAGTAAAAAAATGTTGTTAAAGGGACGTTATGGTTCAAAGTAAAACCGAAAACCCCCTGAAATTTGGCAGTTATGGTAAGATAAGCAACCATAACATGCGCCGCCACCGTGCACTGCTAAGACTAACACCAAGGACATCAAAGATGACATCACAAATGTCATTGATGACATCACTGATGACATCACATGTCTGGCTCCCTCTTTTTTCCTTTACTGATATATCTAGGCCAGTTACAATCAGGAACTAAAAATTCACTATACTATAATACAAAGTACTATGTTTGTAGACTTATACTACAAATATGTTCTTACAGTAATTCACTTAGGGTCCACTCAAAGCATATGAACCATATACAAGGGAGAAAACACAGACTTGGAAGACAACAATGCTTTCTATGTATGAAGATGATTAATACGGTTATCAACACTGTGTTATAGTTCTGTTGTTTTTTTATTACTGTACTTTCCCTGAATATGCTCATATTTGTACACATTGCACGTTCACTACTTTCATCAGGGTCTAGTCACAATATGTGATAGTTATACATAGGGAAGTAGTAGCTTTGAAGCAGAGCAATCATTTCTGTACATGAAGATAATCAGTTACGTTATGAAAATTGTCGGGTAATACTGCTGTTTTTTTGTTTACTTCACTTTTCCTGTATATGCTCTATTTGTATGTGTTATTGTCTGTTTGTGTTTGGTGTGCAGTAATGCAATAATGTAGTAATTGTTTTTATTAGCTATCTATTACATGTTTCACATTATGCAAAACTCTAATAAAAAAGCAGTTATCATTTCAGTTTTCAACATGGCAAGATTATAAATATTGCACCTTCATCATTTATGCTGCACACACTGTTTATGTTTCTGCATGAATAGCTTAGTATACTGGATAGAACTTCATAATAGAATGCTATGTATATCAACACAATCCTTAATGCACTAATTAGCTCATGATATTTATTCCAATGATCCTTGACATTTTTTTGTCAATATTACAATAAGAATCCCTTCTACAGAGTTTTCATGAAATGTAAATGAACATGTGATGCCATCAGTGATGTCATCAATGACATTTGTGATGTCATCTTTGATGTCCTGGGTGTTAGTCTTAGCAGTGCACGGTGGTGGCGCGAGTTATGGTTGCTTATCTTACCATAACTGCCGAATTTCAGGGTTGTTTCGGTTTTACTTTGAACCATAACGTCCCTTTAACAACGTTTTTTCACTGAATTTCATAGGTTTTTAGTGCGCAACTTAACCATAACACGTCCCTTTAACCAAGTTTTTTTACTGAAAAAAAAAAAAAAAAAAAAATATATATATATATATATATATATATATATATAATAGGGGTTGCGGGGGTTTCCCCCCGCATATATGTAACAATTGCCCTTCACAATTTGGTCAATTGTGCAAAGGTCAATTGTAATTCGAACAATTGTAGTTCGAACAATTTGTATACAACCTTTGAGCCCATGGAGGTTTATTTTTTCTCAACATCATCGCATGTGGGTGTTGAGCAGCACCGTGTACCTCCCCCCTCCTGGGTGCCTCCCCCCCGGGTCGTATGTGGCCATTTTTGATTTTTCTTTTAGTTTAGTTAGTTAACTTTCAATTTGATAGTTTAATTTGGTAATGTACGTTTTTCATAGTTAGTCTAATTAGTTAATATAGTTTAAAATTGCTTGTCTATTGTGCTTTCATGTGATGGTGTGGTGCTTTGTGGCTTTTGAAAGCATCCACTGTCTGTTCCAGCTGGTCCCTTCAAGCTTGTCTCGTGTATGTGTTTGCAGCTTGGGGTCCTAATAGGCTGTAACACCGAACCATCCTTGCGAGCCCATGGATAAGGGAAGCAGGAGTGACAAGGTGGTAAGGTTGTGACAGTTGACTGTCTCTTTGTCATCATTGATTGTCACCTGATATGTGCCAGGCCTGTGTGCACTCCGCAGTGGTGGGAGTTTAGGTGAAAAATGTGGCCACAAGTTGGGTCTGGGCTGCCTCGCCATGTTCCCATCCCCTCCCATGGGCAGTGCCTGTGTGCCTGTGGTTGGGGATGTGGGGGCACCACCATGTCCACCGGTACGCCCTGCCGTGTTGCAACATTGTGTAGGACACATGCTGCCACAATGATCCTGCACACTACTGGGGGTGCATAGAGTAGCTGCCCGCCATGGCAGTCAAGGGAGCGGAAGCGTGACTTGAGCACTCCGAATGTGCGCTCCACTATCGCCCTGGTTGCAATATCAAATGGAGTCAAAGTTTAGAGCAACAATTGTTTATGTTGTTTCTATCCGTTTGAGGTAAATGTGTAACTTACCTGTTGTTGTTATTAGGCGAATTATGAGAAGAACAAGTAATGTACTTAATACACGAAAAATCTGCCTGTACATGTGTCTTTCACAAAGAATGTCATCATGTTTTTGAATATGCGGAACAATTGTATCAATGTATAAATGCAATTTCTGTCTTTCATATTGGAATTGACAAATCCAATTCTTTCTTTCCTTTTAAAAGAAGTGATTCAATGACTAAAGAGAGAAAATAAAAACTACTCTCAGGCTTAATGTACTTTTACTGTCACAAGTGCATGTGTATTATTACTCCTTTGTTTGTACACCCATCCTCTGGATATGCATAAATAAGGCTACATTAGAGGATCAGATACACCTCAAATTTCTTTTGCATACAATTAAATTGCAATTAACTTTGACTCCATAGACAGGACTCCCCCTCTTGTTTGCTTTCTACTGATAGACCTTTTGTCCTGTGCTATTGTTTTGGGCTTTCCCTCCCGTTTTTCCCTGGTTGCAATATGGGCAGTGTTGTATCTTACCTGGGGTGATGTGATGGGGTTCCGGATTGGCGTCATCATGTAGTTGCTCAGAGGGTAGGCACTGTCCCCTGGACAGGTGATAATGGTTGTGATTATTGGGGTTTGTGTATTTGTCTGTGTGTGACATTCATGCATGTGCACGGGCATTTGTACTCACCTAGGAGCCTTGTGTCGCCATGCTGCCCAGCTTCCAGGGCCCAGCTCAGGGTGGACATTCTGTATATGAAACTGTCATGGGTGGAGCCAGGGTAGTTTGCATAGACAGAGGTGATGATTCCCTTGGCATCGCATACCACCTGCACATTGATGGAATGCCAGTGCTTGCGGTTTCGGGAGATGTGCTTAGTGGCTCTAGGTGGACGTAGGGCCACATGGGTGCAATCTATGGCACTGAGCACTTTGGGGAAGTGTGCCACCCTGTAAAAGTCCTGGACAACGGCCTGCCTTTCTGCGGGTGTTCTGGGCATGTATATGTGCCTGCGGACTGAGGGGTGCGCAGTCATGATTGCCAACACCTGGTGTAGTCAGCATGACTGCGTGGCCAGTGAGACCCCCCCCCCACTATGGCAGTAGTCCGCTGAAATGACCCAGTGGCCAAAAAATGCAGGACATTTAGCACCTTCCCCAAGGGGCTCAATGCTTGGGAGCAGAGGGTGGAGGGTGTAAGGTCATCTTCCCACTCCCTGACCAGGTCTAGGATGATACGAGGTGGAAACCTATACCTGCCATAGACCTGGTCATCAGGCATCCCAAAAAGGCTAGTCCGGGGGGAAAAAATGCAGGCCCTGGCTATTCTCCTCCTCCTGCGGTGTCCCACGATCAGTGCTGCGACAGATGGGGCATTCATCGTAGCAGTATATACGTGTTTGTTGTTTGTGCGCGCTTTTATACTGTGCGCAGGGATGCTTACGCCTGCCTTCCTGTGGCGGACGTGTTGACGCCTGTGCGCATCTTTTAGCGTGCGCTTGTTTCCCGTATTCAAATCCATGAATATGAGTTGTTCGCGTACTTGTGGGGATTCCGTGTATTTCCCTGCAGTACTTCCCCAGTTACGCCTTCTTTTTCACACGTTGTTCCCCATTCCATGCGTTACGCCCCGTGTCCCGCCCCCTTTTTGGTGTGTGCACAGACGTTGTGCGCTGTCCCTGTGTGCGTCACGCACGGCGTTCGGATTTGGCGCACAACCAGTGGAAAACACGCGCAGCGCCTTCCTTGAATCGCACGTATGCGCGTTCGCTTGCTTTCTCACGCTTGCGCCACCTTGCGCCAGCTTGCGCTGGGATTTTCGGCGCACGTTTGTTCCATGAATCGGCCCCTCTGAGTAACATCAACTAATGACATTGTTGGGTTGATTTCTCCAAACAAGAGAAAACATCAAAAGTTATTATTCATTGTAATTCAATAAGAATTGTGGGATGTATTTTAAGGGAAATAGATGACCAAGGCAAGGTTTTGGCTTTTATGTATTACACAATATAAGACAGCATAACTCTCTGGAGGTTTGTACATCTATGCAAAAGGTAGCTAAGAATAGGGGGCTGCGGATTAAACCTATAGGAAGGCCGTGAAAACAGGAATGAGGGTAACATTGAAGGATAGACATGACGACTTTCAGTGTCTGCCTGAAGAGTTACAAAAAGGGACAAGGTCTCAACCCCAATATAAATAGTACATTGTAACTGCTGTCTTAGAATACTCAATGATATTGTTGCTTTCTAACCCCAAATGGGCATACCACATATGTCTACAAGCATAAAATGCTAATGCTGCTTATGAATCACTCAATTGTGGATGAATATAACTTAATTTATATAATTATCCGTCTCGCTTGTAAGGATGTCCATGGGAGACTGAGCCAAGGTCTTCAAATTTCAGCAAAAAAATGCATTTCTTTTAGAACGATTTGGAGGAGAAAGCAGCAGCAATTTGGTATTTGCAGGGCTTGTTTACAAAGGTCTATTAATAGAAGGGGTTAAATACTTACTAATGTGTGCATATAATCCTCGTGAGGTGCATTAATTAATAACATTATAACAGAATGCAGCAACATTTTTGAAGCATGGTTGGCTTTGGGATATTTGGGAAATATTATTCTGTGTTGGGATTTAATGTCAAGTGTACCAGCAAACAGGAAGAGATTTTGGAGGAAAAAAGTAGATGATTGATATCTCCCTACTTCTAATTATATTTAACCGATAGAGGATAAGTATAGAAAATACTTGTAGAGCTTCCTAAATTATTGTGATTTACACGTATTAAATAAATACATGTAATAAAGATTTATACTGTTGATCATCATTTCCTTACCGAGGATTTATATAATGAAGTCAGAAGTATTTTCAAAATGTTCCTGTAAACTGTGATTGTTACTGTTTCGGTAGCTGCTGGGCTTGATTGATTTGAACCTTTCGTGGCTCCAACTACAATTCTAGGAAGCTCCTATATATTTTGAAATGCAGCGCTGAAGCAGTGCTTTGAAAACCTATGTGGAAATGTTGATCATTACTGTTGCAGTGACTGTTGGGCTTGGTCCCTTTGAGACGCTCCTACTTCGTAGCCCCACCATGAATTCTGGGGGCCTCGTATATATATTGAACTCGAGCGATGAAGTGGCACTTTGAAAACGTACCTGGAACCCCTGATCCATACTGTTGCGGTGAATGCTGGGCTTTGTCAGTCTGAGCCGCTCCTACTTCATGGCTCCGCGTACAATTCTGGGAGCCTACTAAATATGTTCAACTGCTGCAATGAAGCAGTATTTCAGCGGCACGAATGATAAATGGGTGAGGCATGAGTTGCGTGAGAAGCATGCAAAGCATGTCGCCATCATCCGGGCCGCCTGCATCTGGCATGTCGTTGCTCCCTCCTCCATGGCTTCTGCTGCCGACTCTGTGCCTTCTCAAGCACCCCATATATGGATGCTGATAAAAAACTTACAAAGAACATGTATCGATCTCTTAAAGGTATTCAAACTACACCTAAAGACACGGCCCATGCCCCTGCAGAGCAAAATATTGAAATATCCACGTTATTTTTGCCAACTCTGTTGAACTCTATGAGTGCTGCCAAGTTAAACATGGAAACAGAATAAAAATAATAATACGTTTTGTCTTGGATCACGGCTGATTGAAACATGGGTCAATAATCTTCATTCAACAACATCAAATTTAAATGACTTGGCAACCTCTGAAACTGACACACTAAACTTGTATATGAGTGTGATCCCAACATTGGTAATACTGGCAAGTCAGTGTCCTCTGCAACACATCCAGAACAGGACTGCAAGAATTGTCCTTGGCCTCAAGCCCAGGGATCGTATCTCTCCAGCACTGAAATCTCTCCATTGGCTCCCAGTGGCTGCAAGGATCAAGTTCAAGACCCTTTGCATTGTCCACAAAGCCTTCTGGGCCTGGGACCAAAATATGTCCAGCTTTCTCTTCTAAAATATCTTCCTACTCTTCCTACTTGAGTTATTCGCTCCTCCACCTCCAACTCCTTGAGGGTTAGTCGATTTTACGAGCAACGAGTTGGGGGCAGATCGCTCTCTTCGGCAGGTGACTCCCCCCGGAATGGCCTACCTCCCTCTCTGAAATTTGAGCAAAACCATCTCTGATTCTGGAAGCAGCTCAAGACGTTCCTCTTTGCATCTGCCTTCTCTCTTCCGCTACCTTCATGATCTCCTGTCTGATACTGCACTGGTTACCTGGCTACCCTCTGAACCACTGGCCCAGGTCCCTGCCCTCCCAGTTGCACATCTGCACTGCCTCCTGTCAACCCTGCACCTGTGGCTGTATCCGCAACCCTACAATCACCCTGCCGACACTGGTATCTAGTTGTAGCATTGAATTCCAAAGCATCAAATGCCTTACCATCTAAAAAAAAGTGTTGAAAGAAATCATCTAACACAGTTTTTTTTTTTAAGGTAAAGGGTTTATTTTGATTGTATTAGGTTTTTATAGGTTAAAAAAGGGGGTAGGGGAAACCCTCATTAAAATATGTTTTATAAAATGCATTCAATGCTTTTTTTTAACGCTTTTTTGTAGATGGTAAAGCATTCAATGTTTTGGCATTCAATGCAATGACTATAAACCAACTACACTTATCTAACACTTGTTTTTCTGCACTTAACCCTGCACTGCTACCTGCTGCCCGCACTTCTTTTTTTCGATGCTTGATCCTATGTCTTGCACTTGTTCCTCATCCCCTTCCCTCTCCTATGCCCTTGCACGTTCTCAATATCACTGAGCCTAATAAGATTGTTGTCTTGTCTCCCCTTGTTCCCCGTCCCTGTCTCGTCACACTTTGTGTATAGGCGCGCTATAAATGAAATATAATATCATATCATGAATAGCAACACTGTTAATATATTAACTGACTTAATCACAGATATGGATAATTCCGTCCCAACTCATGATCCAAGAGTGATAAACAGGGTAGTACAATTATGGTTCACACCCACACACAAACAATAATAGTGACGGATGTCCAGATAATCATCAACTCTTTCAGCTGGATCCCTAGGTACACAAAAAGTCTTGGCCTGACAGCCCATCTGGTATTACCTACCGAGACCATTATAGCTTCATGCTCTGTGAAAGATGGCCATAACGTTAATGGAAGAAAATAAGTATTCTATGCAGTCTGTTTTGCACAGCTACTCAGATTAATTTTAATCAATTTTTTGTTTTAAGTCTATTTCTTATGCTCCCTCAACTAATATCCCTCACGATGGATGATTTGAAATAGTTGATACATTAGAAGACATAGGGGGTCATTACGACCCTGGCGGTAAGGGGTTAACAGCACTGGTAAGGATGCTGGTGCCGTTAACCCCTTATCACTGCATTCTGAAGTCCCTTAGCGGGTCCCACTAAGGCCGGCTGGGAGCCGCTAAGGGACTATGGAGGTAATTTACGGGCCCGTTATTAGCTCCTTCCCCATTCCCATTGAGCCCTATGGGGGCTTGAATGAGAATGGGGAATGGTTTTCAGAATGGGGATTTACCGGGTCCTCCAAGGTTGGAATGACCCGGTAAATCCCCATTCTGAGGACCCGGACACGAGTTTGGAGACAGCCATGATGCTAATAGTGACATGGCTGCCTCCAAACTCGTAATGACTTCCATAGATTTGAGCTCCTCGATAATACATTTCATGTCTGAAATTGGAGCCTTATACACATATTTTGCATTACAAGAAACCTTAAATATTGAATTGTGTGAGAGAGATGCCCGTAATAAAATCAATATGGTATTATAGAAATGAGCATACCCTGAAATGATCCCCTACTTAGATTAGACTATTGATATTGATATTTTATTTCCATCACGCTCGTTCACAAGTATTTCAGAGCACGACAAGGTAAGGGAGGGGAACAGGGTAGAAAAAAACAACGATCTTACTAGGCCCAGTGACATTGAGAACGCACAAGTGCATGGGAGAGGGGAAAAGTGCATGGAAGGGGGAGAAGTGGCGAGTGCGGAGCAAAGGAGAAACAGATAAATATTAATAAATAAATAATATAATAAAGGCAACAAACAATGCTAGTGTGGCTAGCAATTGGCAAGTGCTGGATTTAAGGCAGTAGGCAGGTTAGGTCTTATAAGTGTAGGAAGAAAAAGGGGGGCGGGCTGTATGGGTACAGATACAGACCCCAGTGCAAGGAGTGTCCCGGAGGCAGTGCGGGAATGTATGTATGCGAAATACTCAGGGATGAACATTAACACAAGTGTATGCCTAGTAGGCTAACTGGTTAAACTATTATAGGCAATGTAATATCAATCAGTACCAATCGTACTAAAGGTGGCAAAGTGGTAGGGTAGGCAGATTCATATCCTTGACTGTGTTGAGTATGCCAGTAACAGTAGTCCTCAAAAAGTGAAATCGAACTGGTTATCCTCTGTGCTATCAGTCAGAGCTGACAAAAGGCCCTGACCTAATGTCAACATTAACTACAATTTGCTAAAATACACAAGGACACACACACTACACCTCACTAGGTGGCTTTTATGAACATATTGATAACTAAGATATAGTTGCCTTGTAAGAAACATGAACTACGGAATTGTGTGAAACAGATGGCCAAAATATTATCCAGAAAAAGGCCACCAAAGGTCTACTAGGGGAACCAAAATCGGGACTCATTATCAGTGGTAAAAATCTATATGATATTAAGGAAAGTGATGTACACAGTAAATGTCTGCTGGTCAGCATGATGACTGGCACTACATTGTGTAATAGTCGTTCTCAACTACTGATTATCAACATCTATGATCCGTCAGGATATGAGTTTGCTAATATTATTATAACTGATTGAAGATCTAATTTTGGTTGGTATGCACAGCTGGAAGGAACTTCACTGCTTTTATCATTATGGGCGACTTGAATGACAAAATCCCAGTTGAATTTGATTGCTCTGGCACTATATTGATGCACTGTGGAGTAAACCAGTGGGTACTCCAAAACAAAAGGAATCTAAACCCAAAGGCATGTCATGGTATAAAATGTTAATTCCATTGGAGCTTCCTTTGCTTAATGGGCTTGTCGACAATGACATGCCAGGCAAATATACTAGAATAACAAACACAATGGCATTTACTATTAACTACATATTCATAAGTGGTGATGACATAAAACATGGTATCGATATGGGAATATGCCCTTGGGAGGATAGTGATCATTTCCCGATTGTTAATAAGGGGACAAACTGCATTAAATGGGCAGCTAAAAACATAGATAAGATCTCCTATAGGTCCAAGGCATTTGAACATTGTCTGACAACAACCTGGGACTATAAGCATTATCATATACATGTGGGGACTGTTGTTAGACCAGCCAGATTTAATAAGCACAATTCTGACCATAATAGAACATAAAACACCAGTGAAAAATATATGATGATATATTCTGGCTCTGTTGAAAAAAACAGGATAACAATAGATCTACACGAATTAACAAGCATAATCAACATAAGTATGATGCTGATATAGCAAGTGGAAAACTTCACTTAGAAGAGTCTTACGATGCATGATGAATAAGTCTCCTAAATTTGAGAATCAGATATCACTGTGAATAATAAGGAAGCAGAAATATCATAAATGGCTGAACGGCCAGAAATAGTTGATATTAGTGAACAACTGAGAAGATATAATCAGAATTGTCCAAAATAATTATAATCTTATTGGAGAAAGGTCCATGGGACACACTGGTTCACTCAATATGGGGGCCTCTAGGCAATGCTGGGGGGAGTGTATTGGTGGTTTAGTCAGAACAACACTTATAAAAAAGACAATGACACAACTATAATGTAAAGAAAATGTATTTTCAATTATATTTGTACTATACGATAATATTAAACCTGACACATTCTTCCACCATATGAAAATATGGTCACAGTAATGCACTGCAATCAGCAATGACTTTTTCATAGGTAAAACTGAGGTAAGAAGGGCCCTCTACTACATAGGTATAGTGATACACAACAGGAAAACTTTGATTTATGATGCACAATTAAATTAAGAATGAAGATAGGGTGAATAAACCTTTGGAATAGAGAAAAAGGGTTAAAACAACAATATAGAAATTGGTTAAAAAAAAAAATACTGCAAACAACCCAAGAGCTGGCTGGGAGAATATGTTACATATCATTTGCAAGGGGGAGGCTAAAGCCCTATGGATGCAACTATGAGAACACACTCCACGGGAAACAATTCCTCTGGTCAATCCCATTGGAGCGCATTCTTGGTGTTAGGAAGCTAGTAAGAATGTTATCCTGGATAGTGAGAATGTAACTTTTTTTTTAAATAAACACGAGAAAGTGCTGCAAAGGCTAATTTTGTTGTGAAACTATCCTGGAAAAACGCAATCAATTTAAGAGATCTAGAGCTCCTGGGTGTGAAGGTTTGGCCAATATTCAAATGAAAAATAGCGGGGAATGGGCACATGCAATTAAGATCCTCTTTGAAAAGAACTACAAAAATACTTCCAGAAACATGAGTGGGATCCCTAATTGTACCTGCATGTAAGAAAGGTAAGGGGGAGGATCCTAGGTCTTGCTGACTTATTTTCTCTCAGAATGATTCCAGTAAATGTTTGGAGAGGGTCATTTTGGATGCTTTAAACAAGTGGATAGAAGAGAAGAACATGTTATCCTGCTTTTAAATGGAGTTCAGGCGTGGCTGCTGTACTAACATTAACAACCTGCTTAGCTGATCTTTCCTGAATCTAGAGAAAAGAGCCAGGATTTGAGTAGTTTTCGGAATTCCAAATGACCCCTTCAGTTGCATTTGTTTTTTGGTAGGTTATTCCAGGTTGAGTTTGCCAGGTGAGTGAAGCAGGAAGAAACATTTCTTGATTATGGCATGTACTTGTGGTTCAAGTGTTAGTTCATTGTCCTTTAAGACTCCCAGGTGTTTTAATATCGTTGACAGAGTCGGCACTGTACACAGTTCCATTGGCCATGCGATGTAGTGGTTGTTTTCTTCGCTTTTAGCTATGATCATTATTTCAGTTTTGCCTGGGTTGAGTTTGAGGCTGTTTGTCTTCACCCAGCTGTAGAGCTATTGTGGGCGTTGTTCAGTGTTTTGTTTTCTTCCTGTGTATCTTGTATTTTGTAGACAATCTGAGTGTCATCTGCGTAGTTGTAGCATTTGAGGCCGTGTTATTTGAGGAGCTTGATTAGTGGCATCAAGTATATTTTGAAGAGCAATGGGGAGAAGGATGATCCTTGTGGTACTCTGCAGTTGGATTCTCTTGTAGTAGTGAATGGTTTGATCCAGACGGTTTCTGTCCTATTTGTTAGGAAGGATTTAATCCATAGTAGGGTTGTGTTTTTGATTACTATTTCTTCTAGTCCCCCGATGAGGTTGACTGTGTCAAATGCTGCAGAGGGGTCGAGAAGGATTAGAGCTGTGCCTTTATCTGAGTCTGCATTAGACTTGAGATCATCCCAGATTGAGAGCAATGCTGTTTCTGTTCCCCTCATTGGTCTGAAGCCTACTTGTGCTTGGCCCAACAGTTGGTGCTTCTCTATGAACTCTTGTGTTATTCTGTAGATGTATGTCTCGAGATGTTTAGCTGGGTAGGGTATGTTGGAAATGGATCTGTAGTTGGAGAGGTCTTCCACGCTTCCTGCTGTGTCCTTGAGGATCGGCTTGATGTATGCCGCTTTGAATGATTGTGATACTCTCCCTGTTGAAAGTGATTGGTTGAAAAGATTTCTGTATGATTTGTGTATGTCTGGGGGCATGAATCCTTGGGGGAGCCTGCTTTGTTGCTCTTACTTACCAGCTTGACGCATGTCTCTCCTGATAATTGGGGGAAAATTTGGAGCGTGTTCTGGTGATCCACTGATGGCTGGGTAGGTTGCTTGCTGTAGTCGATTGGTCTGCTGTGATTCTGTCTTTGAAGTGGTCTGCACGGTCATTGCATAGCTTCTGTGTGTGTATCAGAGCATTGCTTCAACCAGGAGGGTTTCTTATTTCATGTATGATTTTAAACAATTCCTTTTTGGGTGTTGGTGGCTTTGGTGATTTCTTTGTCATAGTATTTCTTTTTGGCCTTATATATTTCCATCTTGCATGAGAGGATTTGTCGCTGGAGTTGTAGTCTCTTCACCTGATCGGTTTTATTCCTCCATTCTAATTCAAGATTCCTGTTTTTCCTTTTCATGGCGCAGAGTAGCGGGGTAAACTATTTTGCTGTCGCTCTTTAGCATGATGGTGTGAAAGGTCTTTCCTTTGAGATCCTGTCAATCATTCAGGAAATCCATTTATTAAGTAGTTCTGTTTTTAATTCAATGTCAGCTTTGTCCAGGGTCGGTGTCCATGGTTTGTTGATTTCTAATTGTTCTGCTAGGTTTCTAGCTCTGATGGCTCTCCAGTTTCTTTTCATGATGGTTGGGAGTTTCGCTGTTTTTTGCCATGAGGAGCGTAATCCCGAATGGAATGACAATGTGGCCGCTCAAGAGGATATTTAGTGGTGGTGTCATGGCAATGAGATTTTTGTCTGCAAAGATTGCGTCCACTGTATGTCCCACATTGTGGGTTGCTCCTATGACTAGCTGATGTAGTTTAATTTTCTTCAGTTGTTTGACTAGTGATTTCTGTGAGTTAGCGGATTCTTCGTCAAATCAGATGTTAAAGTCTGCAAGGATTCCCAGTTGTTCCTGCTTGATGGCTAGGTTGGTGATGGCTTCAGAGAATACATCATTAACGCGTGCATTGTATATTGGTGGTCTGTATACTAGGACGAATTAGAGGTTTATTTTGGGATTTGCTGTTAGGTGAAGGTTCACAGTTTTTGATGTTTAGTGGTTCATCCATTTGAATTTTGAAGTGTTTCTTGTATTTACAGTTGTCAGGTAGCCCTGTCTCGGTTATGAAAAGGATGTCGATACCACCTTCGCATAGGAGGTCGAAGATCTCTCTGGCATGTTTGGACATTGATCTGGCGTTGATGATGTTACAGTGGATCTTTTTGACGTGGTTTGAATTGTTTTTTTTAATCCTTGCTTTGTCTTGTGGTTGCTCAGTTGGGCTTCTTTGTTTGTGATATAATTTGGTTGGTGCTCCATGTATTCTGCATCTTTACAGAAGCAATCTGTTAGGTTGATTGTCGGGTTGATGATAAATTCTTCTGCTTATTCGTCCTCTATGTTTTTCTGTGGTTGTTTGCGGTGCCCTTGTGTTTTTGTGATGTAAGGGGTGAGAGAGTTGATTTCATTCCTTCCCCTTCCTGGGTCATTTCTTCACGTTTTTCTGGGTTCTGGTCAGTTATCGTCATGCTTGGAGGTATTAGCACTGTAGAGTTGTTGAGACGGTTAGGTGGTTGTGAGATACAGTGTTAGATATGGGGATTTATCTCTTCTTCTGATAATTGTTTTTTTTGGGCATTGTTTTTTTCGGCCTGTGTTCAGTATTTGTGTCAGTTTCTGCTGGAGTCGGGTGCCTATCCAGTTGGTTTGTTCTATTTTCCATTTCTCTTTGGCGGCGTCCTGTTCTTTGATGGGGCATCTTTAGCGTCTTTCGTGCTGCAATAGCTCAGACTTTGGGTACAGGGGCTGCAGCCCGCCTGTAGGACTTTATGCGGTTTGAATGATTGTTACAATTTGTCCTCTTCTGTTGTGTTGGTGGAGTGTACTCTGTTGGCTAGTGTCTTTGTAGGTTGTTTATGATCCGGTGGTGAAGATGCTCTTGAGGGTTGCCCTTGTAGATTGGCTGGAGTGCCTGCGTAAGGCTGAGTTGTAGATGTGGTGGGGTTCCTTGTTTGGTTGTTCTAGGGTATGGTATGTATAGCTCAGGGTTTTCAACAGTGTTTGCCGGGTAGTCATTTATTATTGTTCCAGGCTTCTTTCTTCTGATGGCCGTGTGTCTAAGTAGGGCACGATCAGGTTACTAAGGGTTTTCAATCGGGGGCGCACACCTTTGGACTAACTAGCTCTTGAATTAGGCTGTGGGTTCAGGTTTGACTGGGGCAAAGATGCGGCTCTAAGCAATTGCCTTTATGTGGCTAGGTGGGTGTTCCCAAACGGTGGTGAGGTCCGATGGTTAGGCTGATGGCATGCGATGGAGAACACACCTAGATTTGAGGTTTCTGTCTAATGAGACGGTTGCTAGGTCTCACAATACAGTAGTCAGAAATATGAGGTAAACCTACCTTGGTATTCCTGTCTAGTGGTTGAATGCCTAGGTTTCACAATACATAGTCAGATAGGGAGAGCACGATTGGATTTGCGTTTTTTGTAGATTGGTATAAAGGCCTAAGTTTTACAATACTATAGGGTGATAAGGTCGAGGCACACCCATATTTGAGATTTCTGTATAGTAGGAGAGAGACCTAGGTTTCACAATGCAATTAGCGGAACGAGAGAAACACACCTAGATTTGAGAATCATGTATAGTGGGAGAGAGACCCGGGTTTCACAATACAATTGGCAGATATGGGAGAACACACCTTTATTTGAGAATCCTGTATAGTGGGGAGAGACCTCGGTTACACAATACAAATTTGGTATGAGAGAGCAAACCTAGATTTGAGAATCCTGTATAGTGGGAGAGGGACCTGGGTTTCCCAATACAATAGGTTTCACAGTATAATAAGCGGATATGGGAGAACACACCTGAATTTGAGAATCCTGTATAGTGGGAGAGAGGCCTAGGTTACAAAATACAGATATGGTAGGGGAGAACACACCTAGTTTTGAGAATTCTGTATAGTGGCAGAGAGACCTGGGTTTCACATACAATAGGTTGCACTGTATAATAGGCAGCTATGGGAGAACACTAGATTTGGGAATCCTGAATAGTGGGAGAGAGACCTAGGTTTCACAATACGATTGGATTTTAAATAGTTTGTGTCCACCGTGGATGTCCTAGTGACTCTGCTGGATGGGAGTGGTTGGTGTTCTTTCCGGTGTTAGTGTAGTATGGTGGGGTGAATGCTAAGGTGGTTATTTGTACCTGTGAGATTGTGGGAAAATTGTGCCTACCTTATCTGTTGTTGATGGTTGACGGCAGTCTGTTGATTGTTTGGCGCATCTGGGTCCTGTAGCCGGTTGCTACTGTTGGTTTGTGGGTGGAATTATGCCTTTGCAATCACCTCGTTGAGTGCAGTTGCAGCAGGGAAGTGTTAGCTGTTGTTAGAGGGAACGGTAGGAGTTTGACACTGCCCCCTGGAACTCAGGTGGGAGCAGGAGTCAAGTCCTAAAAATTGAAGTGGGGGGACTCATCAACAAATGCAATAGGGTATAATGTCGCCAGAAATTAGTGTATCCATGCAAAATATGCACATTTCATTAAATTGGCTTGCATAACCACCCAAATTGCACATGACAGCATTTGCCTTTCATAAAATCAACACACACACAAAACCAAGACAGGATGTTTTCTTCTAATGGTGTTTTTGAAAACGTTTAAAGGTGTGCATGTTTCAAACTCCAAGAACCAATACCAATGTTTTCCCGGGAACTTGCAGTTCCAAAATGGGACATTTCACCTTTAGTTGGTTGTTATTTTTCAGCAGGTCACATAGTGCAGTGGTGAAATGTCCGGCCTGAAAACCTGACGACTGCACGGTCTGATCCCCAAGGTCTGCTTTAATTCATAAATTGAAAGATGACATTCAATGTTTATCATTTTAGCTGGGGGGACCGAGTCCACCCTCCGAAAAAATTCTGTTGGCTCCGTCCCCTGGCATGTACCCTCGACTAGAGCCCTGGGTAGGAGCAAAATGTGGTGAATGAGCTGGTGATGGGGCACAATGGGTCTGTTTGGTTATATGTGTCACTGAGGGATTGAGAGTTAGTTTGTAGTTTAGGCAGGGTTTATGTTAGTGGGTTGCTGTTTCCCCTGCTGACACCTGAAAACACAATATGGAGCTGTCCCTGTATGAGCCGCCCTTTTCCTTGGGCCCTTACCCGCTGGGGCTGCTACCGGCAGACGGCTGATATGAGTCAATCGGTGGGAGGGGGTGGGACACAAGGCAGGGAAAAGAACACAGAAGGGCAGGCAGGGAGCTCACACAGTGCCGGAGCACTACAGAAATAACTAAAAGAAAAAATGCACACATTTAAAAGTTAGCACTGGGCTGCAGAAAGCCTCGCCTCAGCATCACCCAGGACCAAAGTGGCGTACTGGAGGTGGCGTAAACGAGGGACTAGGTCCCTGTTCTGGATGTAGATACGGTTAGCCAATCAGGGGAGGGGGTGGGACTTGAGGCAGGGAAAATTAGACAGAAGGGCAGGCAGGAAGCTCACGCAGTGCCAGGGTACTCAAGAAATAAAACAAATGCACACATTTACAAGTTAGCACTGGGGTGCAGGGGGCCTCACCTCAACGTTGGCAGGGACCAAAGTGGCATGCTGGAGGTGGCTGAAAGGAGTGACTAGGTCCCCGTTCTGGATGCAGATACAGTTAGCCAGTTGGGGAGGGGCGGGACACAAGGCAGGAAAAAGAACATAGAAGGGTAGGCAGGGAGCTCACACAGCGCCGCAGCACTCAAGAAATAAAACAAATGCACTAATTTAAAAGTTAGCACTGGGGAGCAGGGGGCCTCACCTCAGTGTCACCAGGGACCAAAGTGGCCCTCTGGCGGTGGCTGAAACGTCGGACTAAGTCTCTGTTCGGGATACAGATACAGTTAGCCAATCGGGCAGGGAGCAGGACAAGAGGCAGGGAAAAGCACACCGAAGAACAGGCAGGGAGCTCACACAGCACCAGGGCACTCCAGAAATAAAACAAATGCACTAATTTAAACGTTAGCACTGGAGTGCAGGGGGCCTCACCTCAGTGTTGTCAGGGACCAAAGTGTCACACTGGACGTGGCTGAAACAAGGGACTAGGTCCCCGTTCGGGATGCAGATACAGTTAACCAATCAGGGGAGGAGGTGGGAGACGAGGCGGGGAAAATAACACAGAAGAACATGCAGGAAGCTCAAACAGCACTGGGACGCTCAAGAAATAAAACAAATGCACTCATTTAAAAATTAGCAATGGGGTGCAGTGGGCCTCACATCAGCGTGCCAGGGATTTAAGTGGCATGCTGGAGGTGGCTGAAACGAAGGACTAGGTCACCATTCCAGATGTAGATACAGTTAGCCAATTGGGGAAGGGGGCAGGACACGAGGTGGGGAAAATAACACGGAAGGGCAGGCAGGAAGCTCACACAGCGCCAGACTATTAAAACTATATATTTTTGTATAGATGATGGAATGAGCTGGAGCACATTTGATAAAACCAGTGGATTATTATAGGTTAATACATAAAATGTGTTTTTAGAATGTAAATTGTGAATAGATGTATTAAGATTTAATATATGTGGAACGTTGTTTGGAACAAGGACAGAGAAAGTAAAGAAGACAGGGGATGAAAAATAAATATTTGAAAAAGAAGATAATTGCAGCACGTCCACAAGACTGCACATGAGTTAAAGATGACTCATAAAAGAAACAATGAGATAAAGCTAGAACAACCAAAAGAACAGAAATGACAGAGAGAGAGCAAAAAGGGAAATAAGAAAGGCCAAGTGGATGAAAGGAAAGACAATAGGCCCATAGTGGTACAGTGAAAGTAAACCGGAAACCATGTAGACTAAGAGGGACAAGGGATTACAAAAAGGAAGGAAGAAAAAGATCACTGAAGGGGTTTTGAAATTGGGGGTGTCACCCATCTATCATTAGAAATAAGATACCCCATACCGTACGTTAAAAGAAAAGTATGGAGCAGAGGTCTTATGCCCCAGAAAAACTCAATTTGGGGCATCAGAACTGATTGACATATTCAACTATATTCCTCAAGTTGTGATGTCAGTGAACACATTAATACTGGAAGTGAGGTTTAGAGGCAACCCTGTGAGACACATCCTCCAGACTGAGGAACAAGTACCTGCTTGCATTAACTTACAGGCATCAACATTTTCAAAATCAAATAGTCTGCAACATTCTTCAAACTCCCAGGGGTGGCTACTCCATAATGAATGAGGGAGAGCCGACCCGCCAAAGTTCTTGCCAATTTTGGATGAGCCGCATGTCAAACTGTCAAAGGGAAACTATTGTTCCCATGTGTGCATGCCCAATGGGCCACACAAGGCTGAGGGTGTTATTCTTTCACAGCCTTTCATGGCCCTTTCAATGAAGGTTGGGGAATGACATGTCTGAATGCGTGGGGAGGCACGCCTGTGCCCCCATGCACATCGAGACTTAACAGTGCAGTGGAAAAGTAGCACTCCTGACGCAGCATGCATGTGCAAGAACCGGGAAGCAATCTGGCACTTCCTGATTTCTGCACTTGGGCATGGGAGCCGGAGGTCCCTTGTCAATGGAGGCGGATTTGCGGGTATGGCAAGAGCAGCATCTGGATTGGAGCTGAAGGTTGGGGTACTATGAATAGGTTGAGTATGTTATTATGTATATATGCATGTGCGAAGAGTGTGTCTATGCTGTTTGAATGAGCCATTGAATGCTGTGTGAATGTATGTTTGAATGAGTGAATGAAAGAGCGAGTGTATGGGTGTGCATGTGAATGAGAAAATGAATCCTGCTTGCATGCGTGTTAGAATCCATCCAGGATGCTGATTTGTGGGTAGGAAGATAGGAGGGGTATGTTATACTGCGTATCAATGATAAAGCAAGCATGATGTGTTATTACATGGCTAGGCTGGCATTTGGTGCACCCAAACCTGCCTTTTTTACTGTGCCATGACATTCTTTTTGGACATCTATGGTATACGTGGGTAGACTGACATTTTGATGCAGCCTGTCTAGCCATTTCTTACGGTGGCATGACGTTTTTTTACTGGGCATCAATGATAAAGCAAGCATGCTAAATGTTATCATGTGGCTAGACTGACATTTTGGTGCAGTCAGTCTAGCTATACTGTCTTACTGTGGAATGGAATGTTTGACAAAACAAACCTGATACCTGGTATTATGTGTCAAACATGTTTTCTTGTTGTGGTTTGGCATTTTTATTGGCATAGTCAAGAAGAGCATGTTCTTAGGTGTTGGTATTGGCAGGGCAAGCTTAGACGTCTTCTCTTATAATGTCATTACTGGCATTATGTGCAAAGCATACATGAGTACGTTCTTATATGGCAATACTGGCATATACAGGTGCAGCCAGCTTGGGAATGTATGGGCATAGCCAGCATGAAAACATTTGTTATACTTGCATTTGCTCTGGGGAAAGGCATCATAAACATGCCTTTGGAAATGCCGATGTGACTGTTGGTGACTTGCATGTATAGGATTGTTTCATCAGTTGTACCACAAAACCAATTGCAAAAATACGTTTTACCATTTTATTACAGAAAATGAGCCTCATAATACACCATTTTAACTCATTATGCCAAATAACTTTTTGAGTGGAGACCCCTCCGCCTCAAATCCTCTCCCCCCTCCACCCCCCGCCCCTCCAAACCGCTCTGCTCTTTTGCTCACACATATTTCTGGAAATGTTAACGCCACCACAATTAAAACAATATACCAGCCACCACTGCGAACTCCAACACGGCTATTAAATATATTAAACCGAAAATAAGGAGGTAATGATTTATGACATAATAATAGGCACATTCTTAAGATGTTGTAGGTGCACTTGGAGTTATGAACGTGCATGGCACAGAACCCCTCTGTGATTAACGAAATTATCATTGCGCAGAGTTTGGGGGGTTGGGTTGGGATTGGGTTGGAGGTCTACCATTTTGTTTTATTTTACAAAATTCCCTATGTACACATTAAAAAGAGCACAATCTTTACTTTTCTTGTTTTAATGGCTCTTGTTTTCTTTTGATTAAGATAAAAAAAAAACATTGGTCGCATCGTTCTAATGTTAAATATTGCAAAATAGCCACGGCTGGTTTATCTATCTTGTGACAACCGCGTAGGCCAGCGTGCTTTCAGAAATGGCGTTGCTTCCGTTACCTACTGTAAATCATTGAGAAAGCCCCCGAGGGATCGCCATGACAGTGTACAATCTGCTAACACACAGAGTACTGGCCCTGCCAAGAAGGGGTCAGCAGTCTCCTGTGTATGGATGGTGTTATCACTTCCTGAAGCAGCTACACGACATCCACTCCCAGCAACAACGTGAACACCTGTATAAGTGGAATTGCGACTTATTTCAAATAGGTTTCATTTGTTATCAGGCAAAGGTGAAAAAAGGACAAAATGCTTGTGGCTTGCACCGTATGTATGTAGCAATGAGACAGGCAAGCACTCATTTGGTCCGGCATCATAGTTTGATTGTTTTTAAAAGTCCATTTGTGATCTGCTTTCCCCACGTTAAGTTAGGCTTTTTCTCATCTCTCTATCAGAAACCTACTTGATTTCTGTGCTTATATGAAAGAGCTGCGTTGTGATGGACTACGTATAACAAAGATCAGAATGGCAGAAAAGATATACAGTGACTAGAAAGGGAGAGAAATTAGGCAGATGGGTGGGAAGGGGAAGAAGGATGACAGGTGAGGAAGAAAGGTAAGGAAAGGCTACAAAATAATCCAGAATGTACACGGTAGATGCTGAGGCCAACAAGGTTATGTTCTGTTTCGTTGATTTATACCGTGCAACGTTACCATTTGCATGGTCTCTATGTGCTCATGTGGCTCTGTAAGAAAAGTGGGCCGGGTTGGTTAGTGAGGGAGAGAGGGATAGGATAGAGGTTGTGCTCATCAATTGATTTGTGTACAAACAGGAGAAACTAGCGTCTATGGGGTTGAACTTTCTATGTGTTTTTGGTTATGTGCACTGGCCTTGTTTAGTGTATAAGGGTGGGGTCCAGTATTGGATATGTTTATTGTCTGCAGGTATTGGTTTTGTAGCATGATTAGAGATGGGTGTGTGGTTTGCCTATTTTTAGTGGATTGTTTCACTAGCTCTCGGGTTGTGTGCGGTAAGTAGGAGGTGTGAGGATGTGGAAAAGAGAAATGGGGTGGTTAGATGGTTTTGGGTGATCATTGAGTGTTTAGTAGATTTATTGCAATTACTTCATTTTCGTATTGTCCCGTGTTAGCTTTGGGTCAAGTGCATGATTTGTAGAGACACATGATCATGTTTATCTCAGTGATTTGCAAAACCTAGTTTTTAGTCATTTCCTGAATGTTAGGTTGTCTTCAGTCCTTATTTCCTTCAGTATCGAGTTCCATAGTTTGGCTATCAGAGAAGGTGTTTTTTCCAAGTTTCCTTTTCTCATAATGTCTTGTTTCAATGTGGAGGTTGTTGCTCGATTTTAAGTCTACTTCTGGTTGCTAACAGGTGATTTTAGCTTGCAAGAATTCAGCTCCTTGTCTGTGTCATGATTCATGGGCAATGCAGAGGGCTTTGAGGTTAATGCATTTCTTTACTGGGAGCCAGTGTAGACGTCTCAGGGAAGGTGTGAAGTGGTATCTTCTATTAAGTCTCAGGAACAGTCCTGCTGAGGCATTTTGGATGCATTGTAGTTTTTGTGAGGCATTCTGGCATTCCAAGGTTTAGGTGATTGACTTAGTCATTCTTCATAATACCAAAGAGATTATTACAAGGATTCAGTGTTGGAAATTAAGGTAAGGGAGGATCCCTCATATTAATCCCAATAGGTAGAAGCATTGTTTTGCTACTGCTTTGACTTGTGGTTCAAAACAGAGGCTGTTGTCCATGAAGATTCCCAGATTTGTTATCACTGTTGATGTCTCTGATTGGGTTCCCATGTTTGGTGGCCAGGCCAGGTATGCTTGTGTTGCATTGTCTCCTGGTGGGGAGATCATTATTTCTGTTTTGGTTGGATTTAGCTTGAGATTGTTGTTTGGCATCCAGGTGTTTATGTCAGTGAGGCATTTGTTGAGGGCCTTGTCAGGATTCAGTCAAAAGTTATCTTGAAGATGATTTTGGTGCCGGTTGCATAGTTGTATGCTGTCAGTCCATAGGTTTGATGTTGAATAGAAGTGGGGAGAGGCGTGATCCTGGTGGTACATTTGAGGTTATATTTTTACTCTTTGATATCAATCACAGTAAGTGTGATATTTCGGTTCAGTCGGTGAGGATAGATTTCAGCCATTGTAGTGCAGAGCTTTTAATTCTGCATTCCTCAAGTCTCTTTGTTAGCATTGTGTGTCTGATTGTGTCAAAGCTGGCTGATATGTCTAGTAGTATGATGACTGATTTGGAGCTTTTGTACACATTTATTGTTAGGTCGTCCCATAAGGAGAGGAGTGCTGATTCAGTACCTCTCATGGATCTGAAGCTGACTTGGGATTGGTCAAGTATTCCATTGCTTTCTACATGAGTGAGTAGTTCTTTGTGGACATGGTCCTATAGGATTTTTGCTCAGTATGATAGATTTGCTATAGATGTGTAGTTAGTAGTGTCTTCTGTTTTTCCCATTTTATCTTTTAGGATGGGTTTCGCATACACTGATTTAAATGATGTTGTGACTATTCCTGTGTTTAGGGATAGATTCATTTGTAGTCAAAAGTATAAGGCTGGTGTTTTGTGGTTGAGAAGTTTTTTGCAGAAGCTTGGTGGACATGGGTCACTGGGAGATGCAGCCATGTTGGTGTCTTTTATTAGTTTGTCAAAACTTTCCTTGTTTATAGGTTCAAATCGATTGAGTGTTGTGATGCTTGATGGCATGCTGGTTTCTGGTAGGATGTTGGTGGTACTTCAGCCTGCATCCATCGTCTGTTGTATTGCTTCTGTTTTTGCTCTTAGATGGGTTGGGATGGAACAATACCCTCCTGTCTCAAGTCGTTGAGAGACAGTACGTGATATCAAGGTAAGTACCCAAATTGACCTTTTCAAATTGACCTTTTGTCCTGATTGATCTAATAATAGTGGTCCTAATTGACCTTCTGCACAAATGACCTTTACCTCTATCTTAGTTCTTTTATATATGTGTGGGTTGGGTTTGGGATAATAAATCATATAAGGGGATTGGGTGGGGGTCGCAGGGTTTTTTGGATTGGTTGAAGGGTCTAGGGGGTTTCCACCCGCATATATGTCCTAATTCAACTAATAAATTAGATCCGGTTTCCCGTGAGCAATTCCTCCACAATGAATTGGGATTAGAGCAATTTGTATACATCCGATATCAAAGGATAGCTCCAGGCTAAAGTAAGGATGAGATGATTTTACCAAAAGAAGAGATGTAATGTGTGCCATGTACAAGGTCATGATTATAATATGTTCTTGGGAATGTGTAGTATTAAGTGCATGCAATTATTAATTTACTAAATTGTCATTGTCATTCTTGTTGCTGTTTTCCTTCCTGGCAATGCTAGTATTGTTCATTTGAAAATCACATCAGTTGATTCATATTAAAGATATTCCTTTGCTCAAACAGCTCTGCTTTTTTGCCGCTTGTTGCAATGGAATAAGTATTGAATTACCAACATTGTACTGGTGTCAAGTTCTCAAGGGCCTCCAGTTTATTCAAGGATTGGGTTGCCCATTCAAGACTCGCTTGGGAGGATCTCTGATGTTTTACTAATTGAAGTGGGTGGATCATTTTGTAAAGTTTGACATAAACAGAGATGTCATGTTTAATAACAACACATGCTAGGTGTATAATGTCTATATCTAAAAGATGCTATAATTATATGCAAGTATTTTCTAGATATATTTGAATTTAATGTTGACATGTCTTCAAGGAACAATATCATCAGAAGTTGGGAGACTGGGGTAAAAACACCAAAAGGAATCCAGAAATAAATATTGCACAGAGGTACATGTGGACTTCCGGGAGTGCAGAATAAAACAAGCAATATCAAACACAATATGGCTGAATTTGTGAAAGTGTATGTGTTTTTTGTGTGAGTGGCATTGGCAAAGGATAGTGTTGCTGGTATACAAGTACATGGGAAAGGAACTACAGTGGAAAAGTGGTTTGTAAAGTTGAACTGAGGAGATGCTGCACAGGAAAATAAGATATAATAACGAGCATGTGATCACCAAGGGGATGTGTGCAGGAGGGTAAAAAGGACACAGGTGAGAGGAAGGTACACTAGAAGGGGAAGGTACATAGTTCTGGTGAAGGTCTACAGGAGGAGTGAAGAAGTGCGGGGGGGGAGGTATGCAACAGGGTAATGTGTGCTGTGGATAGGAGGAGAGGTTTATTGGGATGAACGTCATACATCCCACACATAAGCGGAAATATAAGTTAAAAAACCTTATGAAACATGAGTCTGAAACCACAACAAAGGCTAAAGGCCCAGACCGCAAGCATATAACACTGTCATTCCCACCATATCCCTTTCATGAGAAGTAAATATTAGATAGCAAGATACACACATACACACTTTGAGTTCAGATGTGTAGAAAGATGGCAGACACATCTAACCAGTAAACACATCGTATTTTTGTTAAATAATTATTATTAAGCAAGTTTAATAATCAATGAAGATATGCCATGGAAAAGTATTTTGTGAATAATACAATAAAACAAGGCAGACAAACAAGACACAGGACAAGAGGGAAGGTTATGGTAGGGACAATCCATTGCTACATAAAATAATACCTGCAATGCATATCAAATGTATGTAATCAATTGGAGGAGAAAGGATGGCATTTTTCTATACGATGCATAGAACAGATATAATTCCACCACATAGTGAATGACAATTTGGAGGAATCTTTCCAATTGGAGGTGATTTTGTGGAATGCAATGCTTATAAATACATTAAATAAACAGGGTGATTCAATAGGTTGGAGATAGAGGTTTACAACAGGACCAGCCATGTGATTACAAAATGATAGTGGTTCCTGTTAAAGATCTTTTGGCTATATTGTTGATATCTTGTGGTATTTTTGTGGTATTTCTGGTATAGTGGTGAGCCTAACTTCAGAGCACTGCCTAATAATAATTTGACCAGGGTCACTAACGGTAAGCAAGCACTGGACTTAGTACATTCTTATCTGCTCATGGTATCTTACGTACAATACCACAATATGCCCTGTTGGCTGTGTTTCAAAATACATTTACTATGTCACATCACAAAATAGTTATATTCACACAAACGCATAGCACTTCTGAAAAATTCAATTCACAATAATCAATTCACCTCAAATATTATCACATGTGGTAATGTGAACTACTGCCTGCAGTAAGATGAGTTTACCACCTGTGGGACCTCAACCTATGCACAAACAAAATAATACAGACACATAATGAGAACTCTGAAGCAAACTTTTTCTTTCCTTGTGTCGCTTTATGAAAGGTTAACATTCTGAAAAATGAACAAACAGATAGATTACATACTGTGCTACCTTTTAAAGAAATTTATACTTGAACATGGATAAAATGTTTTTCATTAGAGAGTTCACACATAGTAAATATATTTTCTAGTAATAAGCTTCAACTACACATTTGGTGCTGGCTGGCTAACACACAGTTATCTGTAACCTTGAATGTTTCTTTCACTATTCTTGGCAGCTATTAGTATCTTGTCGTAACCAAAACTCAGTCCATAAATGGGGAACCAACATAAAATATAGATTGTGAATTACTTTAAGAAAACAAACATATTTATATATCAAAGGCAGCTTGTAAAATATGTCTTTCATACATTACACACTCCTGAATTACTGCATAATTACCTAGATCTGTTGGGGTCAGTGGATTCTCGGACTACAAGGTCAGGATAGCCCTTCACCACTTCAGCTGGTGATATTCCCCCATGCCGTCTTATGGACGGGACAGGAGAATTCTTATCACGTCCACTTCCCGTCTCAACCTAGAAGTAACCCACAGAGTCCTTCCCCAGCCTTTCTGCTTGTCGTGCCACTCACGGTCAACTGCATTTAAGGGTGCTCGAGACTACAAATTCTAATGATGACTGCCAACCCAGGAGAGAGAGACAGCCCACAGGCCAGTCAGCCTGCAGAACTGTCGGCATGACACAGGAGAGTCAGTCTGCCCAGGAATTAGCTTCCAGCCCTCAAGGCAGTCACTTTTATCATCTCCCTGTCCCTCCTCCTTCACATGTATCTAAACCTGTATAAATGTATGAAGCATCTGCCACTCAAATGACCTCCCCTTGACAAGCCAGCCCATTAGATCGTATGTGATGTCCTTTGTGCCTTTGACCAAGATCCAAGCTGCAGCGCAGAAGGAACATGTTACATTCATCTGGTGCTATTTCCTCCTTCTCTACAAATGAACAATGGAGCCAGTTTGAATAAATCAACTCACATCTAAACCCTGTCATGTATTCATCGCAAAACAAATCTAATTCCACATTTTCCTGCACTTCTAGTTAACTTTGCACTGCTCAAATGTCTTTACATTTTACAAAACAGGCCACTTTATCTCAATGCAATAATGTTTTGCACTCATAAACAATGGACTAAATTGTATTGAATATTAGTAAGGGAATAGTTTATTGGGTCCTGGGATGGTAGTAGGACTGATATGTTCATTTTATTTTTCATTGCAATTAGTCAATAACTGTGGTGCGGTGCAAATGATGAAAACCTGTTGTGCAGGGTCAAATTCAGATTATCTGGCATGTGCTTTATGCGTTATAATACTGACATCTACTAGGCACATCTTGAGCCTCACACATGAGTCTCACACCCTTGACCATAGTTAAAATTCAAACCTTTGCTAAAATGTGGATGATGAAATGTGGAGCTACCCTTGTTGAAATTCAGAATAGGGAAAAGTATTTCCTTATTACATTTCCCTACTGTAGAAAACCCAAAGGTCTTCTTCCTTGCTGCTGCGAGTGGAGTGGAAAGATCGGGGAAGAATGCTAAGAGAGAAGCACACCATTAGGCGATTAGGCGAGAGAGGATATTTTCCCTCCTCTAGTGTAGTTTCCTCTCCAGATGTCCCCTTAGTTTGAGTACACCCCATGTCCTCCTCTGATTAATAACATCTGCAATTCCAATCATTCTTCCCCCATCCCTCTAATTTTTTCCGAATTCCCAATCTACTTTTATAAACCACTACAGTTCCCATAACCCCCCTATTCATTCCGCCTCCCCGATATAAAACATTGTGGCAAAGCAAAAATAAATGCCTCTGTGTCTTTCCTCACATGTCGCAACACAAGGGTCAGGCAAAGTCAGGTAATTGACCAGAATCACACACACCTGACGCCCCTTTCCTTTACCCACAGGGATAAAAGGTAGAGTACGAGAGCACACAACAAGCAAGGCAGACTGCATGACGACACAGCTATCCCTGGGCAGCAGTTCAAGAGGAGGAGAAAGGGGGCAAGAACCGAAGGGGTAACAAGGAGGGAAGCAACCTTGTCCTTTCTGATCACAACCCGCAAAACCTGTGTGGAAGGAATCATAAGACTGTGAAAAATAGCCAAAGTGTGTTGCAGCAGATATCAACAGTACACGGAGCATGGTCACCAGTCATTTGGTCGAAAACCAAATGATCGAATGCCATTTGGTTGAATGCCAAATGGTCGAAAAAATGGTCGAATTTATTTTTTATTTTATTTTTTATGGGGGGGGGTTCCCCCCAACCCCCCTTTTTCTTTATTATAATTTTTTTTACCAACCAAAACGAAAAAATATATAAATAAATAAATAAATAAATTCGACCTTTTTTTTTTTCCGACCAATTGGTATTCGACCAAATGGTCATTTGATCTTTTATTTTCGACCAAATGACTGGACACCACGGAGCACACCTACTCTGATAATCAGGATCGAAGGATACACTTGCTACCATGGTACTGTCCTTGACTCCAGATACAAAGAAAGCCAAGAGTTTCATCACAGCCGATGAGTCGAGGGGAGAACCGATAAGAAACTGAACTGTGTTGAACAAAAGGTTTGAAAGACAGGTTAAGGGAAGTTCAAAGAACTGTTAACTTCTTAGGGGAAAACCAGCTGCAGAAGAGTCCGGCACCATGTGAGTGCTCAGGGAGTGACTCTGGTTGATTCCCCATTTTGTTGAAACTACAAATTCAATAAGGCCTTAGGAGAGCCACAGGGAAGAGGTCAAAGTGGTCATACAGGGTTCTAGCAAAATCCTCGGTACAGTCGAAAGTCTTTGACCAACAAACCATTGGAAAACTAAGGGAACTGAATCCCGCATAGTGAGAAAGTAAAGGGACAGTGAAACTGGCAAACATGAACCAGACAGAGGGATGCTTGCAGAACGGGGCAAGGCATAATGCCCCAAAGAATATTGTGTTGATGAAGAGTGAACCCAACATAGGAATGTCCTCAGTGAATTGTTTAAAACGACATTAGGACTTCTGAATGCCAAAGGTGAAATGGATCTGGGAAAAGTGTAATGAACCCAACAGAGGGAGTCAAACATCCAAGAAGAGTCTGAACCCAGAAAAGGGAGATCCAGGGGTGAAAAGCCATCACCCACCGACACGAGAATGTAACAGATAAAATTATTTGAATGCAGGCCATAGTGAACTCGATGGAGGGAGGGTGATATTAGAGAGAGGTCTGAGCCGGGAAGAGCTGGACCCAGGGGTGAAGAAAATACAAGCCATAGTGAACCTGATGGAAGGAGGCTGATATTCGAGAGGGGTCTGAGCCCGTAAGAGGGGGACCCAGGGATGAAGAACCATCACCCCAAGTGCAATCAGAAAGGAACATTTGTTTATTATTTTGAACATATCAGGTCCTCGGAAGCAAGAAACGTAACCATCGAAGGTCCTGTTATTGCTACAAACATTTTGTGAATCTAAGCCCGGAAGAGGGGGATCCAAGGGTAAAAAGTCATCACCCAACGTGCATACAGAGAGGAACTTTTTGTTTGTTATTTTGAACACATCAGGTCCTGAGAGGCAAGAGCCTTTTTGTAGAAAAGAAACTTAACCACCAAAGATCCTGATACCTGAGAACAGAACTTTAGTCTCATGCTGGGAAATGTCGAGTGTGTGCTGTATTCAGGAGTCCCGCCTTGTCCCGTGCTCAAAACATGGGGAAGGGAGACACCCGGCAATCACATCCTGACTTATCATTTGTGAACACTTCTTTCTCTCCTGTAAACCTTATCCCACACACATTTTGTATTTTTTTGTAATCGGAAATTGTAAGTATTGGAAATATTTTTTTTTTGTATAGGCCCTTTTATTTTGACAAGACGCCACTAGGACTGCCTCAATATAATTTGATGGTCGTAGCTTGCTCCCATCTTAGATTTAGGTTTAGATTAGGCATTTTTCCAACCTACCAATACAGTTTAATAAACACCCTTGAACTGTGATCATTTGAGTCTGTCTTACTGTTGCCACCATGAATTCCTTACACTACATTCCTGAAAAAGAAAAATCTTTTGAAGACATAGCCAAATTTTACACCAAAAAGCATCTGCAAATGTACAATCATATATTAAATGAAAGAAATCATCATTAGGTATATGACATGACCAACAATTATTGGGAGAATCATTGGCAACGTTTATAATTCTTGCTGCGGTGAGAAATGCATGATGGATATAAGATACAAAAATGAGTTTGAGTCAGGTTAGCTGCAACCACTGATAAATAATATAGGTTCTGAATATCGGTCCACACATCTGGAGAAGGTTGAAAATTCCAGTCTTGTTTCCATTGCCTAATGATAGTGAAATTAAGCATATTAGTCATCTGAGCGTCATTAAGGAAGCAGTATAATTTGGCTGCTTTGATGGATGATTTAGATAGTAAGGATGTTAAGAGAGGTAATGCAGATTTTTGAGTTAGTGTAGGCAAAGATTTGGTTAATGAGTTAATAAGAGATCAGTGAAAGTATACATTAGATTCAAGGACATTGCATTGGTGGTATAGCTGTATGATTGGAATTTCTATAGTATTATGAAATAAGTGTTTAATAAGTTTGATACCAGAGGAGTACCACCTAGTCAATATGTTAGAATTAGTATCATTAGGGAAGGACCTGTTGAACCAAAAGAATATATCACCTAACTCAGTGAGGGAAAAAGAACTTGCTGGAAGTCTACCCCATATAGATTTGAAGAAGTGTAAGAAGTGTAAGGATGGGTATGAAGTGTTGTTAGGCCACAATGATGTTAATATGAAATGAGAGAGGGAAACTGAAGCAATAATATTGGCCTCAAGCTTGATCCAAGTGGGGGCCCCTAGAAGATGATTTTCGTAATAGTTAAATGTTGCCATTTGCTTTAGTGTGAAGGCTATGATATAATAGAAAATCGCGGAATTGTACTTCCCCTTCATGTTTAGGAAGTCTCAGTTTATTGATGGCAATTCTGGGTGTTTTTTGGTTCCATAGAAATTTAGTTAGTAGGGAGCTGAGTTGTTTTGAAAAAATGAGAAGGAATAGCTACGGGTATCATTGTTAAAAAATAAAAGATAGTTGGGCTTTTCATAATTTTTATCACCATGGTAAGAAAAGAGGTGACCATTTGGAGACCATGTTAGATACTTTTGCTATCATGAGATTAGTGTAAGATTAATAGAAGTATGGACATCTTTAGCGATATAAAGTCCAAGATATTTAATATGAGTGGGTTGCCATGACATACCAAACAGTGGGCTGTTGGTTAATGTACAAGCATTGGTGAGAGGCATAATTTCAGAATTGTCAAGATTAGATTTGTAACCAGTGTGAGACACCTGAAAGTGCCCGGGGATCTGTCAACCACGTGGCCAAGACAGGGCCATCGCTATTGGATCCAGTTTCTGGGGTGGACGAGTGCAGGAGGATCACCTGGATGGGAGATCCTCGGGGAGTGGAAGTGGGACACTGACAGGTGAAACGTGGTACCCCCTTACTTATAACATCTTTTCCTCATCCTACCCTGTAGGATGTTGAGAAGTTCTACCACCCCCCCTTTTACAACACAAACACTTTCTTACACCACAAATGACAATGGATTAACACAAGGGCCATTTACCTAGTATCTCCCAACACAAGGGTCAATCAGAGTCAGGCAATTTACAATAACCATACAAACCTGACAGCCCTTTCCCTTCCACACAGGGATAAAAGGTGGAACACGAGAGCACACTTTGAGCAATGCAAACTGCATGAAGAGGCAGCTTTTCCAGGATGACAGTTCAAGAGGAGGAGAAAGACGGCGAGACCTGAAAGGACAACAAGGAGGGAAGTGCCCTTGCCCTTTTCGACCCAGACCTGTGAAGACTCTGTGGAAGGAATCATAAGGCCAGGAACAACAGGAACAACAGCTAGCGTGTGGTGTGACAGGTGTCAATGGTGCATGGAGCCCTCCTACACTGATAAAGAAGGCAGAGAGAGATGTTTGCTACCATGATTCCGTCCTTGACTCTAGAGACAAGAAATGCAGAGGATTTCAGTGAGTTGGAGGGAGAACCGATAGCAGACCAAGTTGTGTTGAGCAAAGGTTACAAATGGCAACATGATATGAATTGAAAGAACTTGTGAACACAAAACTTGTGTGTTTTAATGGACTATTGAGAACAAGATGAAGACCAGCTGCAGAGTGGTCCTGTGCCACATGGGTGCTTAGTTGAAAGACTTTGGTTGGTTCCCTTTTGTTAAACCTACAGAAACCAGGAGGTTCTAGGAGAGCCCGACATAAGAGGTTGAAGTAGTGATAGAAGGGTTGAGTAAAACCCCTTGTACAATTGAATGTCTTTGACCCATAACTAAGAGTAAGTGAGATACCCACAAACTTTGTGAGGACAAGCATGAACCCGACTGAGAGATGTCTGTAGTGAATTGATGGTCTGAACCCTTTCGAGGGAGGCTATCGTAAACCAAGAGAATAGCTAAGGGAAGTGAATCCTGCATTGTGTAAAGCAAAGTGAACTGTGTAACTGGCAAATGTGAACCCGGCTGAGGGATGCCTGTAAAACAGGATAAAGAGCGATAACCCTGTGAACATTGTGCTGACAAGTGTGAACCTGGCTGAGGAATGTCCACAGTGAAATGTTGTTTAAAAACACATTGAGACTTGTGAATGATATGCTGAGTAAAAGGCCTGAGTGAACCAGACGTCGGGAGGCTAACATTAAAGAAGGGTCTGAGCCTGGAAGAGGGGGGTCTAGGGGTGAAGAGTCATTACCCAACATACGTACGGAAACAAACTTTGTTTTGCTATTTTAGATGCAACTGGCCTCATGCAATAACTGTAGATCCTGGCAGAAATAGATTGCGGCTAGATGGTAAAAAATTGGATAACATCACAAGGTCTTCGCAAAATGATATGAGCAAGACCAATCGAGATAAATTTAAGTATTGTGCCTTGTTAGACAAATATAGAGAGAGCATTTTAGGCGTGCGCAAGATGATGTTAATAAAAATAACATGCATACGACATTGAGGTGCTAATAAAGAAAAGAGAACTTCGAAAAACAATAAGAGCCGTGATGAAGTGTGGCACAAAGCAAAGACATCAAGAGGTTAAAAAAAATCAAACAAAGGTACACAAATTGGTTAATCTCACATAAACACATATTAGATCAGCGCGGCGCATAGGCAATGATGAGTACCTTGTCGAACAAAAATCAAAGAGATTTTTGGAAACTCCTAAATGATACATCCATGCTGCAACAAGCAATAATGAGCAACATGGTCTCAGAATCTCAGTGGATACATCATTATAATGGATGCATTGTTTGCAAGGCACAGCGTGACAGAAGATCCGGAACTGCCTGTACTATCGCAATGGGAGATCCAAATAGAAAGAGAAGACATCTTGTTGAACATCAGCCAAATAAGTTCCTCCTGAGCCCCAGGTCCCGATGGACTTACAAACTACATGCTTAAAGAAAACCCTGAGAAATGGACCCCTTTTTGTAGCTTATTGTTCAGTTTGATCTTGAACAATTGTACCATTTCAGAGTCATGGAGGAGTGCAGTTGTAGTTCCCATATTTAAAAAAGGACAAAGATCTGAACCAAAGAACTATCCCCCGATTGCACTCCTCGATGTAGTTGGTAAAATCTTTGCTACACAACTTCAACATCACCTGATAGCATGGATGAAATCCTCATAGACTTATGACCCAAGGCAAACTGGGTTTGTTAAAGGTGTACGCTGTGGATTGAATCTGCTCATAATTAACTTGTTGAAGATGGAGGCAATTCGGCAAGGAACCAAAATATATCTAGCATTCATTGATCTGGCTCATGCCTTCAACAGTGTCAACAGAAAATTGTTGTGGACGTTGTGGACAAAACTGACGGAATGGAATTGCCCGGCAAGTCTGATTGGAGCACTTAAAGAACTGAATTCAGAAACTGAAATAAGAATTCGGCTTGACCATTGTGGAACTCTGTCTGCCCATATTATAACCTATAGAGGGGTCAAACAGGGTTCAACCTATTCATATCAGATGTCAGCACAACCCTGGGTGAAGTGGCTGGGATCCCTGCTAAAATCAATGAGGACCACCTTGGATGGATGCTTTATGCAGACAATTTGGTTCTGTTGGATATGACCCCCATTGGCCTGCAACAAAAACAGTCTGCGCTGGAAAAATATGTTGATGCAAATGATTGAAAATAAATCCTTCGAAATCTGAGATCTTAATCCTCCAAAATGTAAGAGGAAAAAATGAACATCCAAAAAGAAGCCTCAATGGTATTTGGGAAAAGAACCCCTAAAATGCGTGAATGAAACGCAGTACCTTGGTATGTGGATTAACAGCAGCATTATTGACGCTCTGTGTGAAAAAGGTAAAAGCAAAATGCAAACAACTATCAGCACAAGGCTTGGTAATGAATATGAAATATGATACATTTTCATTAAAGCCAGTTGTCGACTTTTACAAGCAGAAAGTCGTGCCTTGATCCATGGAGCCGAATACACATTGGGCTGCCCGCACGCTGCACTGTGGACACTTTTTGAAAACACATTCTGGCACAGAGTGCTGTGGCTTCATAGCGGGGCCCCTACTGCATGCATTCGATATGAGTTGGGGCCCACATCCATAAATGTGAGAGTAGCATGGAATATACTGTCGATTTACAGAAAAATGACTTCTCAAGATCGACCACCACAATTTGATATTCTCCACAATCCAAGAGGCAGTTTGAACAAAAGAACTCTATGGCAATGGGCTGATCAGTGTGAAAATGTCCTTGTTGAGTTTAATACCGACAATATTACTCTGCAGGCAAACCCAAACTTAGTCAAAAAGAAACTGTGGCTACAAGATTGTGTAAACACTGTAGATCCGAGAACACATCACAGATTGAAGACAATTTTTTGCATCAGAGTCAAACGTTTTGAATAAGCTACCAAGCTATTTGGAGAAGTTTCCAAATCAAAATCAAAGAGCCACATTTATGAAATTCTGGCTTACCTTGTTTGAAGCCAAAGAAACACTATGTTTGAGAAAAAGAAATCTACCGTTAGATCTTAAATGCAGATTATGTAATAGTGCAGACAAAACTTTAATGCATTTAACTCTATATTGCACGGCACTTAAACCTCTAAGAACAAGGCATTTGGGTTTCCACATACAAGAAAGGCCATGATTTTGTGGTGAAGATTGGTGGTCGGTGCTCGCTAACGATCAGACAAAAAAACGGACCTATGCATTGACATTTTATCTAGCTCAAGTGAATGTCCTGCTGACAAAAGATGTCACATAGAAGAAAAGGCCATAGCCTTATTCTGTTTGTGTTTATAATTAGCAAAGCTTATGCCTGAGGATGAACTGAATGCCTAAGCGACAAATGAAATTTAATGAAATTAGTAATGAAAAATGTGAAACTGCAGTCTACCTTTTTAAAAGTGTGTAATAAACTTTAAAAAAAAATGTTTTGGATACATCAGGTCCTCGGAGGCAAGAGACATTGTAGAAAAGAGACTTAACCACCGAAGATCTTGATATCTGAAAGAGGAACTGGAGTCTCGTGCTGGGAAATCTCAAGCACGTGCTGTGCTGCGGAGATCCACCTTGTCCTGTGCTAAAAACCCAGGGAAGGGAGACCCTGGCTATAACATCCTGACTTATTATTTGTGAACACTTCTTTCTTTCTCGTGAACACAATCCCACACTCTTTTGTAACTTAGCGCTAAGGATTGGCAATAGTTTTTTTTTTTTGTATGGGCCCTTTTATTTGACAAGACAACACTTGGACTGCCTTAGTAATATTTGATGGTTGTAGCTTGCTGCTATCTTAGATTTAGGTTTAGATTAGGCATTTCCTCGCCCATTTATATCGTTTAATAAACACCCTTGAACTGTGATCACTTCTGTCTGTCTTTACTGTTACCACCATGGGTTCTGTACACCAGAAACAAGTGAAAAGTCATTTATGGTGGAGATTAGGTGTCAGATGGAAGAGGCAGGGTCGGATAAGTAAAGTGAAATATTGTCTGCATACACAGATATTTAAATTTCTATATTTTTAATGAAAATATCTCTGATATTAATATTAGTACTTATATTCTGTAAGAGGGGTTCCAGGGCTAGATTGAATAATAATGGAGAAAGTGGACATCTTTGATGAGCGCCTCCCTTTATTTGGAAGATAGGAGAAAGAGTTTTTAATGAGAATTTGAGGTGGAAGGAGTAGAGTGTAATACTTTGATTAGGTTAATGAAAAAAGCAGAGAAACCATGCCATTTTAAGGTTCCATGAAACACGATCAAAGGCTTTTTCTATGTCTAGTGCAAAAAGTGCTAGGGATTAATTGGATTTCTGAGAATGGGACAAGACATTAAAAAGTAGCCTAGTTTTTGAAGAAGCATAGAGATCTTTGATACAATCAGATTGATCAATATGAATGAGCTTGGGGATAAAGGCTTCTAGAGGTTTAACTAAGATTTTGGCTATGATTTTGGAGTCTAAGTGGATTAGGGAGATAGGTCTATAATTTCTGACAAGTGAGGGATCTTTATCGGGTTTGGGAAATAATATAAGAAGCACCTCACCGAAGGAGCCTTTACTTTGGCCAATTTCTGCAAAGTGTGTAGATAATTCTAGTAGTGGGAGATATTGAATCAATACATTTTTTTTAAAGTCGATGGAGAATCCACTGGGGCCAGGGGCTTTATCGGGTTCAAGTTCTAAGATGGCTTGTTTCATTTCTGATAATAATATAGGCATACTACGGGAAGATAGATCAACAGAGTCTATAGACTTTTTCTTATTCTGTGTAAAGAAGGATTGGATTTCAGACATCTTGATGGTGGGATCATATGAGTATAGATTAGAAAAGAAATCTAGAAACGCCTTATTAATGTCCTTTTGGTTTGTTAATCTTGTGCCATCAGGAGATGATATCAATGTGATGAGAGATTTCTCTTTTTTTATTTTTTAGAAAAGAGGCTAGAATTTTCTCTGCTTTATTGGAACCACTATACAATTTCGATTTGGAACAGAGTATAAAGTTAGCCACTTTATCAGTGGATAGTTTATTGAATTGAATGTGTTTATTCATGAGAGTTTTAGCTATAGTAGGATTTGAGTTTCTATAATACGAATTCTCCAAATCAAGGATGGATGCTAGCAATTCGTTATTCATGGATTTAGATTACCGCTTGTTGGATGCAGAAAATTGAACAACAGGGTGGTAATAACAGCAGCATGATCTGAGATTGTTATGGAACCAATTCCAAAATAAATTAGGGAAGAGGTTAGTGAAGGTTAGTGAAGGGTTAACAAAAATATAATCCAGCCTAGAGAAGGATTGATGAGAGGGAGAAAAAAAAAGTAAAATCTTTAATATCAGTGTGACAAAAGCACCAAGAGTCAACTAAGTTAAGATTATCTACCGTACTGACCAAGGTTTGCAGGACTTGCAATTAACAAAGTTGGATGTTGATTTTCAACCTAGAGTGGAGTAAAAAATGTGATTAAAGAAGCCACATTCAATGAGTCGCTCAAAGATTTTCTGTGCAACTTTTAGTTTAAAATTAGACCAGTAGTGGGTATATTGTTAGCAGTAGGGCCATAGACAATAACCCAGTTACGGGTATATTGTTAATAATCACATCAATAATGATCAAATGGCCTTCAGAATCTTTTTCTTCATTAACTAAAGAGGAAGTCACACACTTATAATCAGAATAGAGGCACCTCCTTTTTTTCTAGAACATTTCAGAAGAAAGTATGAGCAGTCTAGGATGCTTTAATCCTATCATTTTCATCATCAGTACCAATGTGTCTCTTAAAGGCAAGCAATATCTACTTTTAATTTAGTAAGTAGACAAATTACTTTGTGACGTTTAATAGGATGGTCAAACCTTTTGACATTCCAAGTAACAATCTTAATAGTCTTTAATAATTATAAAGATGCAGGTTAATGGTCCAATGTACAGCATAAAAAGGATGTATGTATGCAGACAGAAACACAATATTTATTATTAATGGGTATGTTTGGTTGATGTGTTAACATCCACGCATTATGATTATGTTGAAGCATAGGGGAGAATACACTAGGATGGGAACAGGCAGAGGAGGAAAGGAAACAACATACAAAGACAATAATTGTAAGAGGATTCATGTGGAAAGGAAGAAATACATAATAAGTGGGAGGTAAGGAATCAACATAAGATTACCATTCAAGAATAGAATCATGGGAGTTACAAGACCAAGAAGATGTGTATTGCACACAAGCTACGATCTGACCAACTGGAGATAATACTAAATATCAATAATTTAAGAAGAATAGGAAATCTGAAAGAATAAGGAACCAGTAATATATAAATAATAGCATGCTAAGATGAAGATATTTTCATGAATAGTAGGTTAATATTAAATTTTAAAAGTGAAACATAGCATTGGAGAGGTACATTTTAGGTTGGTAGCGTAACGAGAGAAGGTTCTCCAGCTTTGATAGGCAATCTGGATTTGTTGCTGGAACAATTTGGGCTGGGCAGAGGATCTAAGGGAGACGATTTGGATCTGCTTTGTGTGGAACTATAGTTTTTTGTTTGTACTTTGCTCTTTTATAGATGGGATGTTGTGAATGTTTTGAGTGATGGTCAAGATTAGAAGGATGGGTTGTTGAGTCTGAGAAAGAAAAGGCAGCCATCAGCATCAAATGGAGTGATTGAAGTAAGTTGAAAAGATCATTGGGGTCAGAGAATTCTTTGGTAGGGTCACCTGGGTTTGTAATAATCATTTTAGTGGGTTCAAGCAGTCCATATCTGATACCAAGGCTCTTCATGAGGGGTCTCAAATCTAGAAATCATTTCCTTTTGGATTGTGTGGACTTTGAGAAATCAGGAGATAGAAAGATGTTCTGACCCTGAAATAGGATAGGAGAGTTTTTCTTGACTGCTAATACAGTTTGGTGTGCTTGTTGATGCCTGAGGAAACAATAAACGGTCTTGCGGTAGAAATGTTGGGGGCATAAAAGGCCTAATTCTATGAGCATGTTTTAGTTCTAATGGTGGTGTGAGCACAATGCCAAGAGTAGAGGGAATCCATTTTGCAAGAAAATTGATGGGGTCATCCTATTTAGATTTTCGGGTATTCCGCAGAAGCGTACATTGTCTCCACAATTGCTGTCCTCTAATTCAGTAACATCAAGTTCCGATTGAAGTATTTTTTGCTTCATGTTTTCTAGGCATTCCATCCTGTCTTTCACAAAAGCTATTCTTTCTTCAGCGCAGTACAATCTGTCAGTAAACACTTTTGTTTCATATTTGAAATCTTTAATTTCTTCTTGAATGTTCGAGGTTTGTGAGTCAAGTTTTGAGACTGAGGAGTGAATACTGCTTAATTCTTCAAGTTTTTTTTTGCATACTTGAGTTTAATGTAGAACTGTCTGACAAAACTTTAAAATTATTAGCCATATTTCCCTCAGGTATAATGATAGTAAACAAAAGGTTATGGTAAATTTAAGGCCTGCAATACATGTTTGGGGCACCAGGTGTCAGGACTGAGTAGGCCTCCGGAAACTGTGGTATAACATGATCAGTCACGCCGGTAAACTAGGTATGTGTCAGCAATATGAGGAGAAAGGAGGGCTCAATTGCAGGCATAAGGAAATACTCTGAGGTAAAAGTGGATTACAGGGCAGCAAGAAGACATTCCTTATTCTCAGGCTAAAGGTTGTAGTTTAGGGGAGAGTGAAAGGCTCTTCGAGTACGAGCATGTTAGTGTCCTGGGAAAGTTGCCTCAGAAAAGAATATGGAGTCGGACAGAAAAGCATACGGCGAAAGACAGAAGTTCTTACTGGCATTGGTGGGTTAAAGAAGAAATCTCTCCCCTTACGAATGCTGGTATACACCATCTGCCGGGTCCGTCCAGATAATTGCTGTGGTCGTGTCCCGTGGGTGCGGACAGTAAACGTTTGGTCTGTACAGAGCTTCACCTGTGTGGTAGGCAAATTCTTTAATGTTTCAGCAAAGAAATGCCTTCAAATGAAAAAACACTTCTTTCCTAATGTTCCACAATAATGCCTGTGTGCAACATGATTATCGAAGAATGTCCATAATAACGAAGATATATCTCTGTCAGTGGAGCTCCTCACCTATCATGCCATCTTAGCTGTTGCTTGGCCACGCCCCCCCACTAAACACACATTTTGAATCAATGCAGTACAAACACACACATGTGCAAGAGAGTAGGCCCCAAGGGATAGATAACATTTTAGGCAATAGAGTGAGCACTAATTAGATATAGCAAGCAGTAACAGATGCAGATACAGCATAGACAACTAATATCATTTAAGTGTGAACACATGTGTTAGGCTCAAAATAAAGGTAGTTCATAAGCCATTTAGATTTTAGTAGCCCTCAGAATCTCATTGATTATTCCGCAGAGTTAAATGTATTTGATTTCAGCTCATAGACGAGAAATGTGCTGAAAAGATTAGCAGACAGGAACATGGTGCAAAGTTGCGCTGCAATTGGTCAGGATTATGACGAGAAATTATTTCTCAAACAAGGAGCAAGGATGCTTGACTTGATCAGATGTTGCGACTATGAGCAGACTCTTTGAGAGGAAGCTGTTAAATGCTGTGCAGGGATTCGTTGTGAATAGAATTGTGCAGCAAGGTCCAACACATCTAACAAATGAAACACATAATTAATAATGTTTCTGCACATCTTATCAGAAACTAACAAACACAAGGCCACAGGTTGGTGGGAAAGAAGCAATGTGCAAAGGATTGCACAAGACAAAGTCACTAGGACAGCAGACACACACGGCACCACGTAGGAAAATATTCACTTAGGAGTAAAGTAAAAATCATTAGGTGACATAAGCATGACTTGCCAAGAACAGACTGAGGTAGTCAACTAAGGTTGTAAAAACCACAACATAAATTAATTATTGAAGGAATATGACACACAGGATTGTCTTAACACTCACTTATGTCAACCTGCATTTTAATATACAAACTGCACACACCCACCCATTTAATGAATACACAATTTAGTCGTTCACATGGTCTCTGAGCAAGACGCCTGAAAGCAAGCCCCATGAAGTAATGTATTCACATCATGAGAAAGGAAATAGAAGGAATTCATGTTTCTAACCAGAACTCACAACATTAACTGTAAGTTGGTGGCAACCTTTTAGCTCTCTTGGGAAAGGATGCAAAGTATTTTTTTTTGTTGCCGCACTGTTCGCACCTCACAATTCAATTGGTCACCAATGACCGAAACAGCCCACCCAAGGATAACCAGAGGGGCTATACCAATCAGAAATCAAGCTGCATATGAAACATTTTAACATATATAAATATAGGTGGAATACCTTTGGGGTAAGGTGCACTTAACACAAAGATCTGGCAGACAGCTGAAGTTCCCTGTAGCCAGACCAATTAGGTCAGAACAGTTCCTGGTAAGGGTGATCAAGGGCACATTGTAGAATCCCCACAGATCAGGATATCATCAATCACATGTCAGACTCCTTTTTCCAAATCCCAAGCCTGCCTCAAATGTGCTTAATTCTAGTCCTCTAAAGGTTAGCACAGCAGGCAGAAAACAATGGAAAGGAAGGTTGCTTAGAGAACATGCCAGTGGTTTTTGTTTTCATTTCCTAAATTAACCAACAAACTATATGAGGGTTACATTAGGGGGGTATTAGTGTTTGGGGCTATTGGAATAATTTTTAAAGCTTTACTTTGGTTAAGGACTTTGAAAAAAAACCGTGCAACAGAGGTTTGAGTGTCTTCCTCGTACCTGTGCCCCATAAGTATTACTACCTTTATCACCATCTTCCTTTTACTCTACTCAGTACCCCATTAGACATCCATTGGGTTATCCCAACTCTCACTTCCTGATCTCAGTATTGCATTACCCCCACCTCTCTCCCACCTATGTCTTCCTACTCAGAATAACCCACTACTCCCACCTCCTCTTGCTCATCCAATACGCCATTTCAACTCTATTACACTATAACCTCTTCCTTATTATTTCAACCAGTAGTCCATTACCCTGCCTCGCTCCTCCCCATCCTAGTACACCATTACCACCACCTCGCTCTTCCTCACCCCAGTACTCCAGTACCTGCACATCCCTCTCCCTCATCCCGGTACCCCATTAGTAATATGTTACATTATCATCCCACTCTCTTCCTGTTAACAGTACTCCATTACACCTATTACCCCTGCATCCCTCCTCCACATCCCAGAACTCCATTACCCCCATCTCCCTCTTGTTCATACCAGGAGCCCAATAGTAATTGTTTGCATTACCTTCACCTCCCTCTGCCTCATTCCAGACTTATTTACCCTCACCCCTCACTTCCTCATCCCAATACCCAATTCATGATCTGTTGCATTGCCCCCGTTCCATATTTTCCTCTTCCCGGTACTAAAGTAGTAATCGGTTGCATTATCCCCAGCTTTTGCTTTCTTGTCCCAGTACTCCAGTAGTAATATGTTGCATTACCCTTGCATCCCTCTTCCTCGTTCCATTACCCCATTGGTAATGCATTGAATTATCAAAACCTCCCTCTTCCACCTACCAGTTCTACATTACCCTGCCTCGCTCCCCTTAGTCCTGGAACTTCATTACTTCCACATTCTTCTTCCTTGTCCTAGTACCCAATCAAGGATCCCTTACATTACTAGAGCCTCCCTCTACCTCATCCTAGTGCCCAACAGTAATCTGTTGCATTACACCAACCTCCTTCTTCCTCATCCTCGGACTCCATAGTAAGATGATGCATTAACCCAACATCCCTTTTCCTTGTCCCAGTAACCAATTAGCAAACCATTAAATCACCACTACCAGTCTCTACCTTGCCTCTACCTTGTCTCAGTACTTCAATAGTAATCCAATCCATCAACCTCACCTCTCTCTTCCGCATCCTAGTGTCCCATTAATAATCTGTTTCACTACCCCATCTCCTTCTTCCTCTTCCCAGTACCCTAATAGCATTTCCATTTCATTACCCCCACACCCCTATAACTCATCCCAGTACACCATTAGTAATCCATAGCTCAGGGATAGCTAAGGGGCAATGTGTTTGTCTTGGAAGCAAAGCAACACAGCAGAACATAGGTTTGAATCCTGATCCTGTGATTAGAAACCAATCTCTGTTATTAACCATGTTATAAACGAACAATTACAATTAAATCACCACCGCCTCTCTCTTCCTCAACCCAGTATCCTACTAGGAATCCATTTTGTTACTGCTAATTCCTTCTACCATATACTAGTACACGATTACCACCATCTCTCTCTTCCTCATCCCAGTACTCTATTACACACACATCCATCTTCCTGGTACTCCATTAGTAATCTGTTACAGTATCACTTCCTCTCTCTTCCTCTTACCAGTACCCCATTACTCATACCTCTCTCTTCCTCATCCCAGTACTCCATTACCCCCACCTCCCCTTCCTCATCCCAGCATCCCAATAGAAATATTGTACATTACCTCAAACTCCGTTTCCTCATCCCAGTACTCCATTGCCCCCACCTCTCTCTTCCTTGTGACTTTATTCCATTACCCTCACATTCCTCTTCCTTGTCCCACTACCCCATTCATGATCTATTTAATTACCCCAATATGCCTATTTTACGTCCCAGCAAAACATTAGTAATATGTTGCATTACCCCCAGCTCTCTGTTCCTCATTCCAGTTCTCCAATAGTAATCTGTTGCATTACACCAACCTCCTTCTTCCTCATCCTCGGACTCCATAGTAAGATGATGCATTAACCCAACATCCCTTTTCCTCGTCCCAGTATCCAATTAGCAAACCATTAAATCACCACTACCAGTCTCTACCTTGCCTCTACCTTGTCTCAGTACTTTAATAGTAATCCAATCCATCAACCTCACCTCTCTCTTCCGCATCCTACTGTCCCATTAATAATCTGTTTCACTACCCCATCTCCTTCTTCCTCTTGCCAGTACCCTAATAGCATTTCCATTTCATTACCCCCACACCCCTCTAACTCATCCCAGTACACCATTAGTAATCCATAGCTCAGGGATAGCTAAGGGGCAATGCGTTTCGCTTGGAAGCAAAGCAACACAGCAGAACACAGGTTTGAATCCTGATCCTGTGATTAGAAACCAATCTCTGTTATTAACCATGTTATAAAAGAACAATTATAATTAAATCACCACCGCCTCTCTCTTCCTCAACCCAGTATCCTACTAGGAATCCATTTTGTTACTGCTAATTCCTTCTACCATATATTAGTACACGATTACCACCATCTCTCTCTTCCTCATCCCAGTCCTCTATTACACACACATCCATCTTCCTGGTACTCCATTAGTAATCTGTTACAGTATCACTTCCTCTCTCTTCCTCTTACCAGTACCCCATTACTCGTACCTCTCTCTTCCTCATCCCAGTACTCCATTACCCCCACCTCCCCTTCCTCATCCCAGCATCCCAATAGAAATATTGTACATTACCTCAAACTCCGTTTCCTCATCCCAGCACTCCATTGCCCCCACCTCTCTCTTCCTTGTGACTTTATTCCATTACCCTCACATCCCTCTTCCTCGTCCCAGTACCCCATTCATGATCTAATTAATTACCCCAATATGCCTATTTTACGTCCCGGCAAAACATTAGTAATATGTTGCATTACCCCCAGCTCCCTGTTCCTCATTCCAGTTCTCCAATAGTAATCTGTTGCATTGCCCTCACATCCATCTTTATTGTCCCAGTATCCCACTAGTAATCTGTTGCATTACCTCCACCACTTTCTGCCTCATCCAAGTACCCCAATAGTAATCAGTTACATTAACCCTACATCCCTCTTCTTTTTCCCAGGGCCCACTTAGTGATCCCTTTACTTTATCACCAGCACTCTCTTCTTCGTAACAGTACTCCGTTACCTGCCCCCCTCCTCCTCGCTCCAGTATCCCATTAGTAATCTGTTGCAAATGAACTCAAATGTGTTTTTCAGACTTTTTCCCCACTGCGCTATCCACGGACACTGGCGGATGTCTGGGGATCCAACATGGCAAACTTAAAATATGACATACCTCACGCTTCTTACCATCAAATCAGCGGGCGCATGCAATGTCCACGAACATCACGCCACCTCCCATTTCGCCCAATGTGTGTGTGCAGACTTGAATAGGGAAGTGACTATGTGGACCTGACCGAGATATCATTATTTTCTTTGTATCTACTTTTTGGCCATTTTCAGAAAAACTACTGGATGGATTTGATTGCGTATATGTGGATTTCCACACATTTTGGGACCTCCCCTATAACTTTGCCCCCCTTGACGAAACCTCACCAAACTTCGAGGAATCATTCTGAGAGGACCATATACTTTTTTGCAGAGCTTTGTGAGAATTCGTTCAGATGGGTGCAAGTTATAAGCCACCAAAAGTGCTATTTCTATGAGTTGAGCAACAGAACCATATCTACAGGGCCGCTACTGCAGGCCCTGTAATACATATATTCAGAGAAAAGACTTAAGTTGCCTGGATGTTAAGGTGAGAACTTAACGCAACAAAACACCTGAAATTCAACTGACACCTTAACTTCGTGCCCCCTGTTGGGCAGCTTCTGACCACAATGATGATATCACAGGTCACATCACTGATGACATCACTAATTGCATGTTGTAGGAGAACACTGATAACATCACAAATTGCATCACTGATGACATCGCTGGTGACAGCACTAATTACATTGTAACTAACAGATTACATCAACAATGGAATTAGACAAAACATGATTATTAAGTTAGCTCATAAAAACTTTGATATTCTTAATACAAATTTAGGCCATGGACCTGGCTATGACATAGGTTGTGGTCTTTGGCCATCACCAAACACCATGGCTAGTGACCATTTAGGTTTGCAAAATACCAATTAGCCTGGTTAGAAGCCATGCCTAGTGTCCTGTCATTGTTTTAAAATATACAGTGAGCAAAGTTGAACGCTGTAGTCAGTGGCCATAGCTAGTAACCATTACCATGTTAGAAGATACAGTCGGCATGGTCAAAGGCCGTGGCCACTGGCTAGTATAGTGTTGAAGACCATAGCTAGTGGCTGGTTAGTGTATATAATATACAGTGGTCATGTCTGAAGACCATAGATAGGGGCTAGTTAGTTTTGTACAGTACAGAGTGAGCATGTCCGAAGTTCATCGCTTATGGCATGTTAGTATTTTAAAATATACTGTGGACATGGCCAAAGAATATACAAACTGCTCATGGTCAAAGGCATGGCAAGTGACCCATTTATATCTTAGAATATATAGTGGGCAAAGCCAAAGATTGTGGTCACTGGCCAGTATTGAGTTAAAGACCATGGCTAGTGGCTGATTAGTGTATATAATATGCAGTGACCACAGCTGAAAGTTGTTGCCACTAGTATGTATGTATGTATGTATGTATGTATGTATGTATGTATGTATGTGTGTATGTATGTATATTTAGATTTATAGAGAGCATATGCACAAGGGAACCGGGCAAAAAAGATTGCATCTGGGCGCAGATTTTTGAGTGACACAGAAACAGAAAGCCAACATTGTCTACTGTATTCAGATGAAGAGGTGAACTTTCAGTTTTTTTCTAAAATCCAACAAGGACTTAGAGTTGCGAATTTCATAGGATAGAGCATTGCATGCTCTTGGCCCTGCACAGGAGAAATGTCTGTCACCCCACATCACAGAATTTGAATGGGGAACTGCCAAACGCTTTTTTTCTGACAAACACAAACAGCATTCTGGATGATAAGCCTAGATCTTTGACATAAGGTATCCCGGGCGGTTCCTTGAATATACTTGAAGACCAGACAGAGGGTTTTCTACAGGTCCCTCTGTTTTACGGGCACACAGTGGAGATCAATCCGAGGTTGCAAAATGTGTGAACGGCATGACAATGAAAAAATCATCCTAACGGCTAAATTCTGTGTGACCTGTAACTGCTGGATTTTCTTCCTTAGGACTCCCATTAGCAAGGAATTACAATAGTTGAGCCTCAAATTAACCAAGGCACCAACTACCAATGGCCGATCTTTAGGTGCAATCAATGGTAATGGTGGTTTTAACAATCTACGTTGGTAATACACAGATTTAACTGCTTCATTGATTTGCAAATTGCAACATAAATTTGCCTGCCAGAGACAACCAAGATTTTTTTTTTTACTTTTGAGGCAAATGATGTAGGGGCCTCATATAGCTCAGGACAGGGCAAATGTGACAGGGTTTTTACCAGTTTATTTTTGGGACCAAACAAAATGACCTCTGTTTTGTTTGGGTTGAGCTGAAGCTTATTGGCAACCATCCAGCTTCTGATTTTACTGGCACAGGCCAGCACTCTCTGCATAGCTTCCTTGGATTCATTTAGCCACAAATAGATCTGGGTGTTGTCGGCATAAGAATGATAAAGTAATCCAAAATCAGCAAAGATTTCCAACAGTGGACGAATGTGAATGTTGAAAAGCAACAGTGACAGTGAGGAGCCCTAGGGGACTCCATATTTAACTGCCAAAAAATCTGATGTAAAGGTTCCCAGTTTAACCTGTTGGAATCAGTCATTTAAAAAAGAGGTAAACTATTGAAATGGAGAGTTGGAAACCTGAGCTGTGGCCGAAAGTCTTGAGATAAGTATCACAAAGTCTACTGTATCAAAGGTAGCCTAGAGGTCCAACATAACTAGCATGCTAATGTCACTGGCATCGGCTGCCTTGAGAATGTCATCCCAGACTGTTAGTAGTGCCGTCTCGCTCTCATGACCCGGACTAAAACCGGGTTGGTACAAATACAGAATTCCCTGATCCTCCAAGAAAGCCTGTAGTTGAATTGTGACAATCTTCTCCAGGATCTTGGATAACCAGGATAACCCTGCGATTGGGCGATAGAGTGTACCTTAGCATCCAATGTATTCTTTTTCAATAAGTGTGTAATATAGGACCTTTTTAATTCCATTGGAATACAACCCTGTGTCAACTAAGCATTTACAATAGCCAACAGGTGTGCGCTTCAGGCTTCCACATGTCTTCTAGCCAAGTATGCAGGAAATGGGTCATAATTGTGGTTGGTAGATTTTAATTTGGACATACGGTTGCTAATCATGTCCAGATCCACAGGTCTAAGATCAAACTTTGGACAGGTCTGATCTAATTCAGACCTCGTATTGATGTTTGGATGGGTGCTGGATCCTCGCAGAGTTTCTAGGTCTATATTGGCTCTAATAAGGTCGATCTTTTCTGTGAAGAAAACATTGAATTCATTGGCCAAGGCCGAAGACGGAGTAAGCCATGGTATAGTACATGGAGGGCAAGTAACATTTTTTATGGTTTTGAATAGGGCTTTTGGTCTATTAATGGCAAGATATATTTAATTTTGGAGACAGTCTGCTTTGGCTGCAGTAAGGCCCTCTTTATAATATTTTAGTGCTACTTTAGCCTCAAGAAGGTCTGCAGAGGATCTCGTTTTCACCCATAGCTTTTCCCTGCAATAATACTCTTTTTTCATTGTCCTGAGTGAGTCATTGAACCACTGATTATTCATACAACTGGGTTTGTTGGTGTGAGTAATAGGGGCCAACTTGTCACAGTTTGTTGGTAATCAAGTCATGAGATTTGTATATAATTCTGCACACCCTGAGTTGATTTGAACAGGCGAAAAAACCTTTTCAGTAAATCAGAACTACTAATGGTATCCATTTTGTTTTTGCTACATGTAAGATGGTTACTTTAGCTGATGTTTTTCTCATGTTGTTTTAATTCATTTGGAATGGCAAAATTGACCAAGAAATGGTCCGACCAGGAAACTGGTATATTATTATGATGATAAACTGTTATACCTCTGAACATAACTATGTCCAGACAGTGACCCCATACGAGAGATAACGATTCAGTCAGCATGGAGAAACCATGAGAGGACATAATATCCTTATGCTGCAAATACTCAGGATGATCAAATCCTGTCAAACCACAAGCCGGTCAGATAGCACAGTGAATAGAGTGCTTGCTTAAACATCCGTGCAGAGCCTGCTGACACAGGTTTGAATCCCAGTAGGGCCAAACTCAGCCTTTCATCCTTTTGAGTTTGATAAATGAGCACCAATAATAAGAAGCGCTCCACTGCCTGAGGGTTCATAGTGCTATATAAATGCAAATTATTATTATTATTGCTTCAAATGTTAAAATCACCCAAACTAATTATGTTTTGGTAATGTAAAGCTTCATCTCCCATGTAACTATCTAGCCCTTGTAAAAAGGAACCAATTTGGCATGGAGGTCTATACCACAACACCAGATGAAGAAAACAAAACAGTCATGAGAGGTATGTAGAGTACAACTTAAAAGTTGGAACTTTATGTCCCAATTTAAGATTTGAAAATTCAGCAATTCCAAGGAAGTTCGAGCAATAATAGCTACTCCTCCTTCCCTTGCACCCTCTCTGTTTGCCCACCTAATTTGAAAGTTCTCCGGCACCAGCAGATGAAAGTGAGCTGCTGACACATCATTGAACCAGGACTCTGTTATAAAAAGGATGTCCAGGTTCATGGATCCAATAAGATCATTTATTGCCGGAGCATTTTTAATAGCTGACCTTGCATTGATCATGGCAGCTTGGTATAGGGCAGTAGAATGCCCCTTTATGCACGTTTATTTTTAGAAATCCTCAGATATCTCATTTTATTCAATGTCCTTAAAGTGAATGTTCCACCCCCCTTTGGTTGCAGCTTCTGCAATTCCTCGACAGAATAATTGAACATTTTGTATAGCTTACAAATCAGTGCGCATACACAACAGTTTCCAGGGACAGAATCAGTCAGTAAAGATTGACAATGGTTTAAAATGTATCTTACCAGGGTAAATAGGAGCAATGGACATGCTAATATGAAAACAATACAGCAGTCCTTCACGCAACCGTCGAACTGCGCGAACAGCCTGCAGCGTGTTTGAAACGCATGGCTGCGGGCAACCTGTTCGAGAAAGGGAAAGAAAGGGTCAAATGAGTCTGAAAGGCTAGGAAAGTGTGCTCTAGCCACATATATTAACAATGTTAGCCCCCCTACGCAATGTAAGTAAAAGAAATTTAAGATCAATTACAAAAATAAAAATCATTTTTTCAGCACATAAATATAACTTCAGCTAAGAAAGTTAACAGCTGGCAATTCTATTATTTTTCACAGAGTTATAGCCGGTGTGCAAGCTCAAAACATGCAAAACTGATCGCTCATGCTGACACAAGTCTTTTGAGCTGCGGTGCAGCTGAATGACACGGCCGTGCGCGACACGTTCAGTACAGTACAGTTTCAAGAACATTACAAAAATACTTGTGTTTCCTATTTTAAACTGTTGTATATTCCCAATATTTTTGACAGAAAATTAGAAGGACCACTTCTTCATGTTTGCTTGCACAATGTACAACAAAGTATGCACGTGACCTCCTCCTGTATTTAAACGAAACCATTGAAAGGGTAAACAGACTTTGCATCCCATTGATTTCTTTACATATTTTTCTTTTTAATGAAAATTAATATAAATAAACCAAATATATAGATGTTCATGAATCTGCAAATATAGATCTGTAAGAAGGTACACAACAGTTTTTATCAAGGTAAGCTCTAAATAACACAACAAATGCACTCTGGTGGCATAGATCACATATAAATCTCCTGACGTACACAGTAGATGCTGGTAAAACTCTACATATGAAGTTGACACAGCTGCCAAAATTGACAGTTCATTAAGTGTTGGCGACTAGCACTTATGCGAATTACCTCCTCTGCCTCTTTTCTACAACACTGATGTTTGACTTGGAAGAAGCGCCAACTGTCAACAATAGTTTTCACCCCAGTTGCCTTCTTCCTCAGTGGCAATGGATTCAGGACCCAAACTATAACGTGATTAACATTACTGCTACTGTCATGGCCAGACATGTCGGAATGTACAACCAAGAAGGAATATGTAAAATAATAAAAATAACCCGAAAAAAGACAATGCCACAAAAAATGAAGTCTACTCTTTAAATCTCTCTAGCATTTTGAATAAATCTTCAAATGCAGTGTTCCATCTCTACAGGTGTTTCGATACTCTGGCTGTTGCTGACAGCACCTGAAAATGGGTGGAGGTTGATTCTACACAACCACCGCTCACAGCTACAATTAACAGGTAAAACCACATGCTGCAGCCTAGTATGGGCCATACCATACAGAAGGCATTAAGTGTTAGTTTGAGACATATTCCTTCTGTATTAAATAGCAACCATTGAAAGAGTGAACAGACTTTCTATCCCATTCCTTGGCAGAAATCCTACTCAGTTGCACAATTCTGCTCTGTCTTCCATGGAAATAAAGACACTGTTACTACTCCAGTCTCGTTGAGCAGAATCCTAATAGCAATATATCCACAGCCAGGGGGGCATTCCTGCATCAGATAGTGCCTGAGGGTCTTTATTAAAGCCCTCATATTAACTGGACATGTAACTCTGGGCACTCTAAATATTCACGTTAACTCCATGCAAGAACCAGTGTGCCCAGTAAACTACCATTAAGAACTGACAGTATTTCTGCATCAAGTAGCAGTACAGTTTCAAGAACATTACAAAAAAATCTGTATTTCCTATTAAAAACTGTGGCATATTCCTAATATTTGTGACTGAACATTGGAAGGACTACATCTTTGTGTTTTCTTGCACAATGTAGAACCAAGTATAGGCAACACCATCCTGAAGAAGTTACATTCTACTATAACACATAGTTCACAGCATCAATCCCTCATACAGAAGTAGTTAACATTCTCCCAAGGCATGGATACGATCAGAAATCTTGCCTAAACATATTCTGAGTTCTCAAAGTATGCACATGACCCCTTCCTGTATTAAAAAGCAACCATCGAAAGGGTGAACAGACTCTGTATCCCATTCCATGTCAGAAATCATTTTCAGCTGCAAAATGCCAATGTGCCTTCCAAGCAAATAAAAACACTTTTACTATTCTGGTCTAATGGCCACAGTCCTAATCACAATAACCCAGAGCCAAATGGGAATTCCTGGATCAGATAATGCCGATGGGTCTTTATAAAAGCCCTCACATTGGTCAGACCTGTAACTATGACCATGGCAAATATTAACCTAAACGCCGTAGAAGAACCAGATTTCCCAGTAAACTGCCATTGACAGCTGTCAGTACTTCTGTATCAAATAACAGTACAGCAACAAGAACATTAAAATAAAACAGAGTTTCCTATTTTAAACTGCTGCACATACAAACTTCAAATAAACCATCCCAACATTATACAACCTCTAATTTGTGTACTACTGTACATTCCTTAACACATCCTGCATCTGCAATTCTTGGGGTAATTTGCACCAAAAAAAACATTCTATTTATTTTTTTAGATAATAAGATTTTGCATAGCAATATGCCCAAAGCCAAGGGGGCATTCCTGTGTCAGATAACACCCCACTGTCTTTATTAAAGCCCTCACATTATTCAGAACTGTAACTATGGGCATGCTAAATATTCAGCTTAACTCCATGTAAGAACCAGTATTCCCAGTAACCTACCATTGACAACTAACAGTATCTTTGTATCGATTAGCAGTACAGTAACAAAAACATTAGACGAAATCAGTGTGATATCTATTTTAAACTGTCACACATGTAAACTACCAATAAATCATCTCAACATTTTACGACCGTTAGTTTGTGTACTAAAATAGTATTGCTGAACACATACTGCACCTGCATTTATTGGGGCAATTTGCACTGAAAAATCCATTCCATTTCTTTTTTTTATATAATAGCACAGCTTTACACAACTGATACCATTCTTATATTCTTTATGAATATATATTTAAAAATAAAACCAATCAAACATATGTTTAATTAAATTAAACACTAGGTTCCGTAACACACTTCAGCAAACCAAATCTTTTTAAAAACACACATTTTCAAATCACACCACACCAGCAAAAGAAACCTTTTAAAAACACATTTTTATATAACCCCAAAAATCACTTTAACACACATCATAAGTGATTAAACAAGCTTTGTAGATTAAATCACATTTCTTCTGCTTTGTGATCATTCTTTTATTTTGAATGCAACAAGTATACCTCATGATTTTATATCATACATCTCACTAACATGCAATTTCTTTCCTAATGAACAACTTCCCATAAATATTCCCACCCATTTTCTACATTTACAGCAGGATCACTTCACTGTTAACAAATACAGTAACAAAAATAAAAAAACAGAGACACATTATTAACATATTATCAAATCAAACTTTCTAACAAACCAATGACAAACAACTGATTCATGCCAATCATACTTTATCACAGGTAATATGAACTGCAGAGTGTGAGTGATACAAAGGGGGGCTCACTTCAGGCTTTATACTGCAATACATCTTGAAAGATCAACACAATACAACTATACTCATGTACTTATATAATGTAACTGAAAATAAAGCAAGCAGAGAATAATACATAACAGTGAACTGGGTAAACAAATGTTCCAGAGCCAAACAACATAATACCATAAGTAAGACCACTCAAATACATTGTATGGGGCATCTAAAAATAGAATGAAATGGATCATTTTAATATTAATTTTGTTAAACTAATTTATTCTCTTTTTCTCCAAAGTCTCACTTATGCAAAAGCCTGAAAACACATTGCCAAAATAAAAAAGGGTCTCAAATACCTACCAGGTCACTGACCATGGCCTTTGGCCATGGCCAGTGATTTTTACACCCCAACACCACTACACATATACAAATAACTTTCAAACAGAAATCTAACACTGACACCTCAAAATATATAGGGCCTCATTACACGGATGGCGGTAAGGGTTAACGGTCACCGTTAATGGCAACGGTGACCGTTAACCCTTACCGCCGTACTACGAGGTCCCTTTGCGGGTTGGAGGATTTAACGCCTGCTTCTTGCAGGCGTTAAAATCCAACCCGCTAAGGGACCTCGGAGCTAATTACGGCACCGCAAAATTGCGGTGCCGTAATTAGCGCCTTCCCCAGTCCCATAGAGCCCTATGGGGCAGAAATGGGAATGGGGAAGGGCAATGGCGGAAAGGGGATTTACCGCCCCTCCAACCTTGGAATGGGGCGGTAAATCCCCTTTCCGCCAAGGCGGTGCCGGTATTTTACCGGCATGAGCCATGGCGCTAATAGCGCCATGGCTCACCGCCTACCGTGTAATGAGGCCCATAGCCGCGGGAACAGAACTACTTATATCGTGGTTATCTGTAGTCCTTTGTAGCCTCGGATATAGCCGTGAATATCAGCAAAACGTCTGGAAAAAATGCTTACATGCACCCCCAGCACCTCATCAAGTGCCCCCCTATTCTGTGCTAGCTTTCCCCACTTCCCAACTGGCCTCCTCACCTTCCCTGCCCTCTCCCTTTCCCCCACATCACATGCTGTTTCTGTGACGCAGTTTGCTTTCAGATGTTGGCTATTCAGGGCTATAGCCGAGGCTATGGAAAGCTTTGTGCTACAAACTCATTCCATAGACCCCCTCCAACTCCACAATTTCAGTTGGTGCTCTCTAGTTCCCCCACACCTCCAACTTGATGGTATTTTAATGTTTTTTCACCAGCAAATTTCTTTTTTCCTGTATTTCATTTACCCATATCCTTGGCTATAGCAGCAGGTATTTCTTGCATTGAGAGAAAAGCAAGATAGTGGTTGTTTCATTTCTTTAAAAAAACAGTTTTGAGTAAATCCCCCCTTCTCCGTCAAATATTGAAATAACTATTGCACAGAATAACCCTAAACCATGCATGGATCATGGGTCAACGCTTTGTGCCCAAGTTGTTTTGGACCTGGTCCAAATCCATCCTGCGGTTTGGGCTGTGCACTTTGACAAAAATTGTCAAGTATTATTACTATTGGGAAGTAGTCCGCTCTTTTTTTAAAGCTTAATAACTTTTTTAAAAAATTTTAAGTTATCTTAACAAAACTTTGCAGTCTGCGGTGGCCCACGGCACTTTCGAAATTTCAGCCAAAACCATTACTTGAATCAAAACCTTAATGTGGCGCCCCCTGTTGCGCAGCATATGACCCAAATGATGACATCACAGATGGCATCTCAGATGACATCAATAATTACATGTTCTATTAAATCACAGATTGCATCACTGGTGCCATAACTGGTGACAACATTAATCACATTGTATGTAACAGTTTTCCTTTTCCACTATATCTTGAATGTGTTAATTTTCCTAATGTTATCCAAGACCCATGAGACATTTTAAAGGACAATTAGTACCGAACGAGGGACCACACTGTTACAAACAATCTGAGTGGCCCTTGCCTGCTCCTTGGCAGCCTGACAAGGCAGCGGTCACCGCCATGCCCCTCAGTGTTCCTTCATCACATAGCTGCCATAGAAGGGAGAAGGGACTCATCTTCCTTTCAATGGCAGCCATTTACTTTTTGTAATCATTTTAATGGCAACCCAATTGTGGCATACGCAGCGCATTACTTTCATAACAGATAAATTGGGTGCTGGTAATATAGCAACAGGTGGAGTTGGAGCAGCAGCCACAGAAATTGATGTTTGACTGACTGTTGGTGGTGTCCCGCTGCTGGATGCAAGTGCTGGATGTGGTGCTGATCCTCTGTGATGTAATACATGAGTCCCATGCATTTTTATTTTGTGATGCTCACGTGATTTACAGTACTCATCATCCACATCGTCCCAGTGTATCCTACCAGATGGTTTATTTGGACTGATGTTCCGAGGCTTTCAAAGAGAGCATTCTAAGGCACATGTCTCTGTTGTTATTGCGCAATGGCCATTGGACATCGTCTGCTTCTTTTATTGAACAGTGTTCTTTTACTTTCAAGTAACAACTATCTGTAATAGACTTCATTCCAGTTGCTTTATTCTGTGGTGGGGGTGGATTGGGGACCCACATAACATCATCATCACTGCTGCTATTATTGTCAGACATGTTTAAATGTCTAACAGGGGAAGAACATATAAAACATACAGAAATTGCAAGACTAAAAAGATAATTCCACAAATAATGCTGTTTTCAGTTGTCATCATGTACATTGTTCATGTGAACCCGTACCAGATATTTTATTAAAACCACTGATAGCAATGATCAATATATAGTTATTCACTTTGGATATGGAATCTGGTGTGTCCTCACTGTTTCCACTGCAAATACATTTGAATAAATGTGGGCGATGTTCTCAAAGTTTCTACTGCACACAGAAATGTGTTGGCTCTCAAGGTGTCGAGTACTTTGTAAGGTATACAAATTGAGGGAAATTATGCTTACATTTTTTCACGAAAATCAGCAAAATTAATTATGTGATCAAATTCAAAACAAACTTTGATACACAATATTGGGATGAAGTGGATGAAGAATTTCGGCACATGCATTGGCATCACAAATGGAAGATCCTGGGAGGTCCTCTTGCTCGTTTAAGTAGTAATGCTAGAGATGGGAGCAGCACATATGTAGACACCATCAAAAGCCTCCTCATTGAACCTCTCTATCATTCCTGATGACTCTTCAAATGTAGTGCTCCAGTGCTGAAGGTCTCTCAAGACTTTAGCGGTTGGTGGCAGCACCTTTAATGGATTGATTCTGGTCAACCATCACTCACAGCTCTAGTGAAGAGTGAAGACAACATGTAAGCCAAAAAAGGCTGCAGCTCACTATGTGATACACCATCCAGAAGGCATTAGGAGCTAGTTTTCGACATTGTTTGCAGCATCTATCCCTCATGTAGATTCAGTTAAAGTTCTCCCAAAGCATGGATGAGATCATAGGTACAGGCAAGGTACAAGGCAAGCCTGGAAGTGATAAAGGGGGAAGAAAGAAAGCCCAAAGGGTGCATGATGGCTCCTCTGGGTACACCATGGAAGTGACAAGACAAAAGCACTAAGGTTGAGGATGAAAGAAAGCAAGTGGCAGAAAATATCCTCATCCAGCTCGGTCAAGAAAAACAACTGCTATCAGGAGCAGTCCAGTGAAGAGGAGGCGGAAACACTGTCATCTTCCAGTGAAGATAAAACAAAAGAGCTCTCAAGAAAAGGAACACCGGGGAGAATCAGGAGGAGAATGGGGCGACTTTGACCAGGACACTCTCATTCATCCTTAGTCATCATAATGGGAGCCGCAAATGAAAATAGCGGCATACCTGATTAGGAGGTTGAGAACACCACTGGCCAAAGAAATCAGAAATAAACTAAGGACTGAGTGTCCCAGACCACATCTGCAAAGAAATCAGAAATAAACTAAGGACTGAGTGTCCCAGACCACATCTGCCAGAAGAAATTGCTGAAATGTCTGAAATAGACAAAAGAATGCTAACCTGTATGGGCAAATATACTACACACATCAAGAAATGGCTTGTTGGATCTTAAAAATCATGCCAAGATAAATTACTGGATGTGCTGGGACCAATTACAAACATATACCACCTGGCTGATAAAGGGAAAGAGAAATGGGGGAGCATGTACCCAACAGTTCTCATGAAATGGGCCCCGAAAGCCATTTGCCTTCTGTGTGATGCCAACAGTACAATCACAGCTTAAACGAAAAGGTCCATCATTGTAAAAATGTATCCTTAATTGAGCGACCTAGCAACATCGGAAGCAGCAGCAACCAAAGGGAAATTATTTGGCAACTCATTCATCAAGGACATACCTAAATAAAATGTTCATTTTTCATTCTTTCAGACTGTGCATGTCCCCTGTTTAAGAAACACCAGTTTGGTGAAAAATAAACATTTGTTACATGTTCTGTTTTGTTTGATTTTTATAAAAAATAACATATGAATAAAATAAACACCAAGTATATGTCTAAGTTTCTGAACACCTTCACTGCTCTGGAATAGGCCCAGTCATCACTGAAAACAGTATTCACCCTGCCGGTGATTGCCACAACTGCTCCTCCATCTACAGAAGCAATCAAAAGCCCTATAGAGGAAACAGCTGATGCCAAGAAGACAGCAGACCCAACCCCTTAATCCCCTCCCATGGGCGAGTTAGAGGTTGTGTTTGGTGTACTGGTGAGACTGCAGTCGCTCGTACACAGCTGAGAGATAAACAGCGTGATTCCACGCATCAGGGAAAGGTTAGAAGCGCACAAACATATTTGGAGAGGTCTTACAGCAGATTCATGGGTCTTAAAGATACATTAGATGCTAATAATATAGCAGCAGGTAGATTTCAGCTAACACCAGCAGAGGTTTAGAGTTGGGTGTTCATTGGAGTTGTTCCATTGGTCGATGGAGGTGCTGATAAACAAAGTGTTGTCTGTTGACAACGTAGTGAATTAGGTTAATGCATTTTCATTTTGTGATGCTGATGTGCTTTTCTATATTCATTGTCCACATTTTCCCAGTGAACCTTTACCACATGATTAATCAGCACCGATGTTTGTAAACTTTAGGATGGAACATTGAAAGTGCCATGTCTCAGAATCTTTTCAAACAAAGTGCATTGCACATCTTCTCTCATTTATGGAAAAGTGCTGCTTCACTGGAAAATGCTTCCAACTGTCCACTGTAGTTTTCATCCCTGTAGGTCAAAGCTTTCCAAACTGTGTGCTGCAACACATTACTGTGTCAGTTGCAGTATGTAAGGGTGTCACACAGAATACAGAAAATTGTGTGGAAGGAAAGTGCAGAGCTCCCTTACTCACATTCGCTTTCCTCGACCCCTCCCACGCAACATCTGAAAACAGCTAATGTTAAAGCAATACTAAGGATTAGCTGTTTTAACAGCATTTGCTGCCTTAACGTAGGACAAACGTGATTGTCGGAGTTGGAGCGATAGAGAGGAACATAAATGTTCAAAACAGTCCTGTTATTTTCATATTTAGTTCAAATATAAAAAATAAATTTGCATACATGTATTCCTTAAATTGCTGTTGAATTACTCATAAAATGGACACTAGTTGTGCAAACCATTGGAAATTGATTCTGATCATTTGGACAAAATGGTTCTAAATGGTCAATTACATAAAAAGTAGACCTCTTCAATCATCATTATTTGCTCATATTTGTGAATAAATGTGGGAAAAACTTAAAAAGCTTCTACTGCACACAGAATTGTGTTGGCTCTCAAGAGGCTGAGTGCTTTGTCAGGTATACAAATTGAGGGAAATTATGCTTAAAAATCAGCTAAATGAATTCTGGGATTTCATTCAAAACAAACTTTGGTACACACAATTGGGATGAAGTGGATGAAGACATCCGGCAGATGAATTGGCATCAGAAAGAAAATATCATGGGAAGTCCTCTCACTCTTCCAAGAAGTACCGCTGGAAATAGGAGCAGCACATCTGTAGACACTTCATCAAAAGCCTCCTTTCTGAACCTCTCTAGCATTTCTGATGACTCTTCGAATGGACTGCTCATCAGGGTAGAAGTTTATGCTCTGTGGTGGTGGTATGGAGGCTTTTCCCCAGATGGACATCCTTATCCCCAAGAGGAGAGTCCATCCCTATGAGGACTTCCCAGATATTACCACCCCTAGGGGTCTATTGGGTAGCCTCATAGGAAAGTGCACCCCCCTGGGGAAAAGTATTGAGGCCTGGTGAATCATCACAGCACCCAAACAGCCTCAGTGGGAAGAGGAAACAAGAACCCAACAGTGTTGATGGAGCCTAAATCTCCCTCCAACCAGTCCTACATAGCTGATGAGAAAAGCAAAGTGTTTCCCTTTAATTGACCAGTGTCTCATCTCCTTGATCCTCATGGTCTCTCTGACATCACTGCTGTAGGGTCCAAAGAAACATGGTGGCCGGATTGTGTGGCTCACAGGAATGTAAAGTTACATTGAAAACAAAGATTGAAACAAAGATTGAAGTACAGCAAAGGTATGTGCATTCACTGCACAAAGTATAAAACAAAAATCACACTCTTGCTAGCGTTGATGAAATAACAATGTTGCATTTCCTCCATGACAAAAGCACACTATTAGGAATAAAAAGTTTCCCTTGCATACTCAAGATTCCCTTATCTTCTAAAGGACTCACTTGGGAAACACAGGCACACATAGCAATGTAGGACAGGTCAGCAAAAGGTGGGCTTAGAGCAGGTCTGAAATCAGAAAAGGATGCTGGTCTTAGTAGAAGAGTAAGCTAAATTCCTTTCAACCTTCCTGACCCTGAAAAACATTGCCCAATCACAGGCCAGCCTAGTTTATGCAGCCCTGGAGCAACCGTTTCCATATGCACCACCGAGATAGTAGAGAGGCCAGGCTTTAAAAGCCAACCAGCCCAGTCAACGAGGGTTAACCCTTAAGAGATGTGGGAGGAGAAGCGCTGCAGATGCTGGTGATTATGAGAAGAGCATGACAGCATGACAGCCGAGAACAGGAAGGGGGAGACTGTTGTGAGGTAACAAGGGCGAAGCGTGGGGTAGAGAGAATGGAGCTATTGTTTTGGAGAGAGAGATCATCTTGGAGAGGAAAGCAAAGGTTAACATCTTGACAGAAAAGTAGAGAGATACTGGATGTGAGGGAGATAGTACCTTGAGGGGGCAGTGTAGGATATTGTTGAGGAGAAGGGGCATATTACCAAGGAGGCAGAAAGAGATATTAAGAGAGAAAGAGAGATGAGGCAGAGGGAGACGTTACAAACAAAGGGGATATCAAAACAGAGAGGTACAAGGGGATACTGTAAGAGATCTGAAAGTATATACTTTCTCAGAGAAGGATGAACAAGTTAATGATTTGCATATATGGAATGGAGACATTGGGCCTCATCACGAGTATGGAGGTAGCCATGGTGCCATTAGCGCCATGGCTGCCTCCATACCGGGCTCCAATACTGGGGTCTGTGAATGAGGAATTACCAAGTCATTCCGACCTTAGAGGACCCGGTAATTTCTCATGCACAAAACCATTCCCCATTCCCATTTGAGCCCCCATAGGGCTCAATGGGAATGGGGATGGAGCTACGTTATTAGCTCCTTGGTCCCCTCGCCGGACCCGGAAAGGACGTCTGGTTTTACCAGACGTCTGTTCCAGGTCCCGCAAGGGAACTTCGTAATAGGGCATCCCGTAATGAAGGGTGCCGGTCCCGTACCGGCACCCTTCATTAAGGGAGCGCCTATGTTATAATGAGGCCTTTTGACTTTAAGAGGAACATGGGGAAATAGACCTTATTGTAGACTTGCCTTGGGCTGTACGAGGATAGTCAAGGTTTAGGAGGAGGATCATAGAGAGGCGAGAGGAAAGGTGCAGGAGTTGACGCAAAATGATATGAAGAAAGAGTAATATCAACAGAAGAGAGAGTATGTGTAGGCTGTTGGAGGAATAGGAATGCCATCAGGAGAGAGAGGAAGAGACTGGGATGCTAAGGATGTGGATCAAGCCAGACAATACTGGGCCATAGAAGGAAAGACTTCCTGTTAGTCTGCAAGGATATTGATATTCTATATGACGATTTTGGTTCATAGAAGAGTGTAGAAATTGGTGGAGGAATGTGATGGCACCACTAACAATCGAAGTAGGAAGGAAAGCCTATGGGTAGCTAGGATGGAGAAGGGCATAAATGAGTATATTGAGAGGAAAAGTGAGTAGAAAGGGAGAGTAGGGCCATGCTTCTCTTGTCAAGCCCCACCAAGACACACCAAGTCACTCCTGAGGTCTAGATCTTGGGTGCAGCTACAGGAGACCCCCCAAATCCTCTGGATATACAAGATCCATGGGGCCGCAGCTGTAAGAAACCTGTGTCTTGAGCTGAATGTTCACGGACAAGACAGCCCCATCAGACTGATACTCTAATAAGCAATTACACCCTCATTGAAGACACAGGATTTTGTTTTTCACTTGCAGGTTTTGGAGAGATATTTGACATTTTGCTATGCACTCATTATTTCCATTGTTGGGATTTCTTTGTGGGCAAACCCCTTTGGAGTTTTCATTTTCAATGACTCCTCCTTATTAAGACACACTGGCTTTTTCCTCATGTTAGACTTTGGCGTAGAGCTGCCATCCTGACACCGTTTCACAACTGAGATTTGCCATCATCCTGACACCTTATTTTATGATTGTTAAATAATAATTCTTGAAAAGTACTCCTTGTGCATGGTCTCAGTTCTGAAATCACTGTGACAGTTTGAGTAGTCTGCACTCCCTGTCGATCAGCCTATGCCAATGAAGTCATGTTGATGATCACTACGCCTCTTGCATGGGTTGATTCCCTTTGGTGTTACAATAGATCACAGACTGCGCAAGAACATTTCTGAGAATTGAATGCAATTGTTTTATTTCTTTAATGAAATAGGCCAGGGAAATAGCTCCATGATCTTGGAGTGCCTCTTTGTCCTGATCATTCCATTTATTGCAGTTTACCAGAAATCTGGGGAGTACAGAAGGATAGCACATGAATACCATCACACAAGGTAAGAAAGTGGTTCTTAAAAATAACTGTTACTATTGGTTGTAGTTTATTTGTTTCATTGCACACCAGCAATCTAGGCTGGGTGCCTCAGTAATGAAGGCTACTTATTTATGTGCATCCCATAAGCCAGGGATCACTCAACACAGAGATGTGTTTCCCTATCTTGCCTAAAGCAATACGTAAGAGACCACATAGGCTCAATGCAACTTCAATGCACTTTGCATGAGGTTAACATAGTATGCCATATCAATGGGGCACTCGAGTCATTATTACAACACAGCTTTGAGAAAAACACCAGCAGAGCAACACTAAGGCAAGACATCATGATCACCAATCGTGCATGACATGTGGTCGGACCTTATGAATAAAAAGAAAAAGCTGAGTGCTGGCAGAGAGAGATTGCAATCCATCCGTTTAATTACTGTGACCCCCAGATCAACATTTGATTAATAAATATACATTTACTTGATATCAGTGTCATTCAATTCTTGTACTGTTTTGTAATTCGCATGTCATAGATCATTACTGTAAACTGCATATTGTATTATTGAAAGTGTATGTCACTCTTCTGAATAAACGGACTGGCTTATTTATGAAATACAATGACAGTACTGCATTGTCACTCTGCTCAACCAAGCAACACAAATATAATGAAAATAAAACAACGGGAGAGCACTGGAAGAGAGTTTTGAACTCAGATCAGAAGTGCTCATTTGTTTCCCATGTTTTATGCCAGCTCCTCTACACAGTGGATTCTTTATTTATAAAGTGTATAATGTTAAACAGACAAAACAATGTATAATGAAATTCACCAGTCACCCATGATATACGGGGTGATTCATGGAATCATTGTGCGCCGAAAATGTGTGGTGCTAGTGTTAAAAAATGAAGCCCACATGTGCGAAATGCACGCAAGAGCCTGTTTCCCGATTCATGGAAGGCACTGTGCGTGGATTTCCCGGGACCTGCGCCAAAACTGCGTGTGGCGCACAAGTCACTGCGACATCCCAAACGCTGTGCGCGAGTCGCCCAGTGAAGGCACACGTCTAGCAAACACACCTAAAAGGGGGCAGAACACGCGGAATGGGGAACAACACGTGAAAATATGGGTGTAACGGGGAGGTTCAGCAGCGAAATCCTCGCAACGCCCACACGCACGCTAACAACACCTGTTCATGGAATTGAACATGGCAAACCTGTGCAGGGCAAAAGATGCACAAAGCCAGAATCACGTCCGCCTCGCGAAAGCAGGCGTAAGCGCCCCCGCGCAGCATAAAAGTGCGCACAAACAACAAACAAGCATATACAGCTACGATGAATGTCCCATTTCTCGCAGCAGTGATCGTGGGACACCGCTGGAGAAGGAGGATAACCAGGCCCTGCATTTTTTTTACCCAGGACCAGCCTTTTTGGGATGCCTGATGACCAGGTCTATGGCAGGTATAGGTTTCCACCTCATATCATCCTAGACGTGGTCACTGAGTGGGAGGAAAACCTCACATCACCCGCCTTGTGCTCCCAAGCAATGTCATGCATTTTTTGGCCACTGGGTCATTTCAGCAGACAACTGTCATAGTTGGGGGCGTCTCACAGGCAACTCAGTCACAATGCCTACACCAGGTGTTGGCAATAATGACTGCACGCCCCTCAGTCCGCAGCCACATATACATGCCCAGAACACCGGCAGAAAGGCAGGCCTTGGTCCAGGACTTTCACAGGGTGGCACACTTCCCCAAAGTGTTTGGCGCCATTGATTGCACCCATGTGGCCCTATGTCCACCTAGGGCCACTGAGCACATATATTGCAACCACAAACACTGGCATTCCATCAACGTGCAGGTTGTATGCGATACCAAGGGAATCATCACCTCTGTCTATGCAAACTATCCCGGGTCCACCCATGACAGTTTCATATTCAGAATGTCAGCCCTACACCAGGAACTGGAAGCTGGGAGGCATGGCCACACATGTCTCATTGGTGAGTACAAATGCCTATGCACATGCATGCATGTCAAACACAGACAAATACACAAACCCAACTAATGATAACCATTATCACCTCCCCAGGGGACAGTGCCTACCCTCTGAGCACCTATATGATGATGCCAATACGGATCACCACCACACCACCCCAGGTAAGGTACAACGCAGCCCATATTGTAACCATGGGCATAGTGGAGGGCACATTCGGAGTGCTCAAGTCATATTTCCGCTCCCTCGACCGCTCTGGTGGGCAGCTACTATATGCGCCCACAGTAGTGTGCAGGATCATTGTGGCAGCATGTGTCCTACACAACATTGCAACCCGGCAGGGCATACCGGTGGACATGGTGGTGCCCCCACTTCCGCAACCACATGTACGCCCACTGCGCATGGGAGGGGAAAGGGCACGTGACGAGGCAGCCCGTACCCAGCTTGTGGCTACCTTTTTCACCTAAATCCCCTCCCCCCCTGCAGAGTGCACACAGGGCTGGCACATTCCAGGTGACAATCGATGATGACAAAGGGACAGTCAACTGTCACAACCTTAACACCCTGAGAATGTGTCCTTGGAATTGCACCATTGTCTGCATCCCTAGCCATTTAAATAAACACAATCCTGTGTGACCAAAAGGCACACATGCAAGCTACAAATACCACCGCCCATGCAAAACAACACATCCAAATGCTGGTATGTCACCTAAACCTCCCTCAACCCCATGTCACCCACCTGACACACCATGTAGTGTGTGTTGTAGGGGTGTTTTTGCAGGGCTATTCAATGCATGTTAGCATGGGAAATGCATGAACCTTCAGTATTGTGTACATTTTCCATGTGAACTACTCTGTGATGGACACATCTGCAATGGAAACATATCGCCGATCCCGTGACACATCATAAGCAAAACCAACACAGGCCTATCTATTTACCAGCATAACATATCATGAACACAGGACCCAACAGTAATAATGTCAGACAGTGACGAATCACCATAGCACAAGTACCTCAATGTGACATTGCCACCACACGTCACCCTTCCATCATGAGAGGGGCTTTGACAGCTAAAGGGGGCATGGGACTGCATACAGCATTAAGTGCATCAACAATGTATACAGTCAAGGCAATACATGAATAAGCAACATGAAATCATGCACAGTCAACAATATACTCACCAAATGCATTCCAACCATGCACTGGAGAAACCGTCATGAATCCCCACTAGGGGTGTATACACAAGTTGGACTTCAGATTGGCCACAGATATGACGGAAGCCCAATGCCCCGGTGTAAGTTACTGTCACATGGTGCCATCCTTGCGAGCCCATGGAAAGGGGAAGCTGGAGTGGCATATGTGTCCAGACCCCAAGCCACAAACACAAACACAAGACAAGCTTCTATGGGCCAAGCGGAACACACAGTGGATGCCATCGGATGCCACAAAGCACCACACTGTTACATGAATGCACAATAGACATAAAAATTAAAAAAAATAAAAATGGCCATAGTCGACCCGGGAGTTTGGGGGTCACCCAGGAGGGGGGAGATGCAGGGTGCACCTCAACACCCACCTGAGTTGATGTTGAAACAAAAAAAAATCCTCCATGGGCTCATGGTCTGCACAGCCCGACCTGAGTGAGAGATTTGTCATCATTGTCACCCTCTGGTTGTACATCCGGAGGTGCACGTGGTACAGGTGCCTGACCATGCATAGCCCCAGCAAGCCCCTCCATGGCAGCAAGCATGTGGGCCTGCTAAGCCTGGCTCTGCAGGAATATGGCTTGGAGGTCCCTATGCAGCACCTCACGTGAAACACGGAGTACCTCCCGCAAGGTCTCACATGTAGCACAGAGTTCTGCCTGCGAGCCATCACGTTACAGACGGACCTCCTCCCGGCTTGCATGGAGTTCAGCTGAGATGGTGCGTTCCAGCTGCTCCATCCTCTGTTCTGCCCGTGTCCACTGGCTCATCATGAGTGCAGCCAGAGTAGTTCTGAGGGAGGTGTTATCTTTCTCAAGGCTTCCCTGTGGGCCTCCACCTCAGCAGCAATAGCTGTGAGCAGAGCCACCAGTTCAGCCCAGGGGGCCCTGTTGGAGGCTGCTGTGCCCAGCCTGAGTGAGCAGCACGTGCACTGCATTGCCTGCTGCTGGAGCTCCACCTGCCTATTAGTGGAGAGAAGGGAATCGGCCACACGTTCCATGCCTTGAACTGTTGCTGTGAAATGGCATACATGGCATTCTTCCACCCAGTGTTCGCTGGTGGCACACGGCCACCGTGTTGCTGGACACCACACCTTTTGGGCCCAAGGAGACGTGGTCCTTGCTGTGCTGGCACTGCCTGTGACTTCAGGACTGCATTCCTCTGTTGATCTGCTGCCCCGGGAACAGGAGCGACTGGTTTGGAGCATGGCCCTGCACCCATAACCACCACATTTGTACATTCCAACACTGACTGACCCCTTGAGGGGTCTACCCCCAGTGCAGTTGTGGTGGACAGAACAGCATCCACTGCAGAATCCTCACCGTCGATGGCATGGATTGATGAGCATCCGATTAAACAACAGAATCAAAGACATCCTCAGAGTAGTACCCAGAGGCATCCCTGGACACGATGGCCTGGAGCACCAATGGAGGTTTGCGCCTACCACACCACGATATCCACTGGTGCATGGTTGTTGACCTGAACCTCCACCATGTCTGCCATCTCCTCCTCCTCCTCTGCTTCCAGTGCCTCACCACCTGTAACAAAATAAAAAAATACATGAGCAGACATGTCAGCAGCACATACCTCACACATAGATATCACAATATTGACAGCCAACACATGAAGCAGCCATGTCACACATGACACAAACTCTGGCATGCATGCATTGGCATTGAAATGGAAGGGGGCCCTGACAGCAGACATGGATGTGTGTCAAATTTGAAGCCCACACATGTACTGCATGTTGCATATCACCTGCATGACACACAACCTTCTGGCAGGCATAAATCATAGCTGAAAATGACAGATGGAAACAAAGAGATGGCACATAGCATAGCCATGGCAGAATTCCCAAATAGCCACAGCAGTAAGTTAAATAGAACTGTCCATGACACATGTAAAATGCATGTCAACATGCACTACAAGAAAATCAATATTAGAAAAATACACGTGTCACGTGTTGGGATTAATTTTCAAGCGAAAAAATAAAATAAAATATGTATATATATATATATTTTATTTTATTTTTTCGCTTGCTAACATGCATTGAATAGCCCTGCAAAAACACCCCTACAACACACACTAATATATATATATATATATATTATATATATATATATATATATATATTACATGGACGCGGTAGCGTCCATGTAGTTATGGTTAAGTTGGTGGTTCCATAGGAAGAGCATTTTTTGGGTGACTTATAACTTTGCTCCCTCTGGACGAATCCTCACCTACAGCCCAAACCGCTGGACGGATTTACACCAAATTTGTGGCAGGAGCGGGGGCTTGGTAGTGAAAGCGTGCTTTTGCAAATTTGGTGTAAATCTGTCCAGTAGTTTTTTTTAAAATGACCAAAATGTAAGGCAAAATAATTAGTGATATCTCCGTTCGCTCCGCGGACGGACTTCCCGTTTCGCTCCGCGGACAGTGCTCTGATTGGCCGAGCGGCTTGCGTGATGTCCATGGACATGCAACGTGTTCGCTGATTGGACGGCGTGGTGCATGAAGCGCATCAGATTTTCTGTGGAGCCCGCCATCTTGCATTCACCGACGACCGCGGACAGCGCGGTAAAACTTGGATTAAAAATTGTATTTAGTGGAGTGTGTTGGTGTGTAAGAGTGTTTGGGGACGGTGGGGGAGTATGAGATAGGTTCAATGTTCTGTTTTTTTTATGTGCTAGACACTTTTGTTGTGTTCGATTTGTCTGCGGACAACACGGCTGTTCTGAAATTTTCTATATAAACTAAATGGTGGGGTATTCTGAGGAAGCTAAAATTGAGCTAAGAACACTCGCGGTGTCCTTAAATGTTCGTCCATAAACAAAATGGGGGTGTCCTGAGGACGCTGTCCGTATTGTACTCTGGCAAGTTGAATGTGTTCTAAGAACACTCGCGGTGTCCTGAAATGCTCTGATTACTTACCAGTAATCTTCATTACTCCTAGTCCTACTCTTCCTCGTCGCAGTACTGACGACCCTCCTCACCCTCCCTGCGGGGAAGGTCCCATGCTCCGGCTTGGTAATATGAAACTGAGTGATGTGGATGTGGGGGATGAGTTATAGGAATTTAAAGAAATAGAAGAAGGTCCTGTGTCGGATGCAGGGGCCTCATGAAGTAAGTACTGGGACGAGAAAGAGTGGACGTGGAGGTAATGTTTGCAATTAAACAAAATGGGGGTGTTCTGAGAACGCTGTTCGTATTGTTTGTTGTCAGGTTGAAAGTGTTCTAAGAACCCTCCTTATGTCCGTTGACATTACAATTTCCTATGGGCCTTACCCAACTTTTTGTCCACTAAACAAACAATAAATCAGGCTGCTGTGCGCCGACATTGTGTGATAATCCTATCACTTGCCCCATCGACCTGGCTGACCTGCTTTTGTGACACTAAATCATATCTCCCGCCCCTAAGCCTGACATTATCAAAGCATTCATATTCCCTGTCTCTCTCCGTGACGTTACAGGGTGCGTAGCCAAACGCGCCCAGTCGTCTCCAGTCCTATGTGACTTTACACAGAACCCGGAAAACAACACAGATCATCTCACAATTAGGAATATGAAACTGTGATTTAAAAGCAAACAGCAAGATTGTACATTTCGTAAAGTACTTTTATTTGACATCAAATGTTTAGAGAATATTCAGCGATTTGCATTTGTCTTTGCTGTCGGGCATATTGGTCCTTGGCGATTGTCCCATAAAATGGTGAGGGTCATGAAGTTGTTTAGAAGTAGCTGCACCGGGCAGTTAAAAAATCTGTCGGCCGGGGTCTGAAAATCGTGGCATTGACAGTAGAGAAGGATGTACCTGTTTTAAAAAACATAAATTAATCTCACGAGCCAATCTTCATTAAAAATATTCATTTTATTTATTAGGGCATGAAACTATTTGCTAGCGAGGATAGTGCAACAGAGTATGTTAACTTATTCCCACTAACCCACCCTCTCTCCTCTGCCTTTTTCAGAGCCGTCTGAGCGCCAGTACAACTTAACCGGGCTTTAACGCCACACTATTGTTATTATATTTTGGTATAAAATAATCTAAAGGGTTACTTACATTATATTGGCATTTTCCATTGTCTACGCGTAATGCAGTCCCTAAATACGAGTCCGTCTGTGCCAACGATCTTTCTCATAGTGATATAATATATTAAAGCGGTTTAGTTTCAGAAATGTCATCCTTATCGTCTCTTACGTTTTTGCACCCCTCCTTCAAAAGAAGTCTTTTGGCACGATCCCTGTCTGTCAAGGTCAAAAAACTGTAGAACCTTATAGTGCGAGTCGTGGGCCCGGGGGCAAAAAATGGAAGCAGCTGACCTTCACTGTGAACGAGCATGAATTCTTACTTTGCAACATTCTGTGTAAAGCCATCCCTGAGAAATTGCTTTTTACACTCCATCTTTGTATATTGTCTGTGTGCTAGTTTGTTAAAGGGAGTTTATGCTTAACTTGCGCTACTAAAAACCTATGAAATTCAGTAAAAAAACTTTGTTAACGGGACGTTATGGTTAACTTGCGCTACTAAAAACCTATGAAATTCAGTAAAAAAACTTTGTTAACGGGACGTTATGGTTAAGTTGCGCTACTTAAAACCTATGAAATTCAGTAAAAAAACTTTGTTAACGGGACGTTATGGTTAAGTTGCACAACTAAAAACCTATATGAAATTCAGTGAAAAAACTTTGTTAAAGGGACATTATGGTTCCAAGTAAAACCGAAAAACCCCTGAAATTCGCCAGTTATGGTAAGGTAAGCAACCATAACTCGCGCCACCACTGTGCACTGCTAAACCTAACACCCAGGACATCAAAGATGACATCACAAATGTCATTGATGACATCACTGATGAAGTACAATGAGTAGCCTGCCAGGGACCCATAGGGGCTTGCAGGGAATGCACATGGTCTATGAATTAACACTCATGTCCACTATGAGCCTGTGCCATCTGCACAGTCCAAGTGAGACACCCTGCATCAAGGACAAAGGATGTACCCACAGCACAGGTTTGGCAGGGTTGCAGACGGAATTGTGCATGTACAAAGGAATGGGGAACAGGCCATTACAGTAGTCAACACGTAAATCACCAGTACAATGGAGACAGTGAGCTGCAGGGTGGTGGAGATTCAAGGAAGCATGCCTGTGAGGAGGAGCACCTTGCAGGGTGACCTCACATAGCCGTCAGTCATGTGACAACGTAGGCAGAGTTGAGTGCAACAACACCACAGGCTATATGCAAACATGTCAGTGAGCTTGAACATGGACAGGAGAGGCTGCCGAGTGACTTGCATGTAAGTAAGGTGAATGTGTGGTTATGAGGAATGCCCCTGTCTGCATCACAACAAGCTCGCATCAGTCAAGCATTGCATGTGTCACACATGGCACTCATGAATACATAGCCTGAACTGGCAGTCAATCACAACACATCACACAAGCAAAACACACATGGGCTGGACACACACGCATCACCACTCACCGGATGTTGCATCATAATCCGCATCTCCGCCACTCCCTGGATTAGTCCCTCATTGATGAACTCTGCAGTGATTTCCTCATGCATAGTGAGTTCTTCCTCCTCTGGTGGTGGCCCACTGCCAGTCACCAGAGTCAAGGCGTAATTAGAGGCCCGCTTTTGTTTTGCACAGTGTCATAGGTCAGTCCAACGCTTGTAGCAATCATGAGCTGTGCGCCTCTCAAATCCCATGGCACTGACACTTTCTTCAATGCACTGCCAGTGGACCTGATGCTGGACAGGCGTTCTGGGCCCACCAGCATATTGTGGTTGTGTGCCGACATGTAGCCCACAAGGATGTCCAGTTCCTCTTTATCGAAAGACTTCTTCCTTGATGTACCGGAGCCGTGTCTGGGGTCCCAGCCGCTTGCGCAGAAACACACTTCCTCCTCTTGGCAGGTTGTGCGGACCCTGAATAGCTAATGTCACCCTGGTCAATAGGGGCTGTGGCGCTGGTGAACTGGCCAATGGCAATAGTCAATGGCATGAGGACGGAAGGCCTGACTTGAGTCATTGGCTGCTGGGTGCTGTTGCCAATACCCAGCGGCATAACTGCCTCAGTGCCAAGGGCTGTGACTGACACAGTCCTGGCTGGCAGACTCATAGCCGGGGTGGTGTTGGCTGCATCTACCCATGCAGCTCCCACCACCTGGATGCTCGGGGCAGCAGATGTCACCACTGCCCCATATACATGTGCCTTGGTCACAGCAACCTTAGACACACGTTTGCTACCTGGTGCCAGAGATGACAATGGCTGTTGGGTCAGATGTGCGCTGGGGATGTCTGCAGCAGCAGCATCTCCCTGAGCCGCTGGGGGTGGTGGCATGGCTGTCCCAGCATGTGGCCGGATATCCTGCCCCTGTGAAATGCCCTGGCAATGTCCCCCTCAGCATTCACCTTAGCCTCCCTGGACTCCCTGGCCACCCCGGCCACGTGCCCCACCATGCCCAGCCTTGGGAGTTCACCCAGCTTTGCCGCCCTTACCTTTTGGTGACCTCCCAACTATGGCACAGATGAACTATTGCCAATGGGAGGTGCACACAACAATTGTCCTGGGAAATTGGGGTGAAAGGGGCAGGGTACGTGATGGTAGACGCACGCCTGTGCTCCTGCGAGGCTGTCTGTGACCCTTGGTGAAAAATGATGGGTCATGCAACGCTCAGGCACCCCAAAAAACAAAACAAATGCGCACGCAACCCCCTGGTAGCCCACGTGCCTGGTAAAAACCTCCCGCCGTATGCCATGGCACCCAGGGACACAAACAAATGGGTACGCGTGGAACATGCAGGCTACTCTGACCTCGAAAATGGGGTACGTGACACACATGGGGAACCTCAGTGGGAAAAATAACTGTGCGCGACTCAACATCTGCCTTGCATGGAAAAGAAAAAAACAAGCGAAGGCGCGCATAGACAACTCCCTCACCAAAACAAGAAGTATGAATTCTAACCATAGTGAAGGTATCGCGTGTGAACCCACAAGGAGAAGAAACTCCACGAAAAGCATGTACAACTAACTGCTGTCCAGCACGGACCTTTACCGCGTGCCGAAGGCAACGCCCCTGTGCGTGTCACGTCACACGCACTTACGTGCTCAGGGCCTTTCCTTGAATTTCACGTTAACTAGCTGTTTTTGCACGTGTATAGTCATTCTGCATCAAGCTGGCCACGCGACTACCCATGAAAGACCACGTTCCTTCCCAGAAGTCCATTTACCTGCACCCCAAAGCCCTGAGCAGCCTCCTACATGCCATCTGCTGCTGCCAGCCAGCCTGCTGCAAACGTGCCCTGCAATTTGGTGCCTGCACAGAAGACATTGCCAGAGGTCCTGTTGCTGTGACCACCTCTGCTGGAACAGAAGACTCCAGACTGCTGTACCATCGGTTCACAGCCCAGCCCCAGGACCCAGTTGCCCACCCACACCTACCTCGGGGGTTGCCATGTCAGACCAAGCAGCATCTGGGGCTAGTGGCAAACCCCAGTCAGAGAGGCAGAGGCCTGCCAGATTCACTGCCAATGAAGTTGGCATCCTGGTAAAGCAGGTCCTGGGGCATTATGATGCCCTTTTCTCAACATCGAGCCTCGACAAGGAAGGATGGAGGGGGATCTGGTTGGACATCGTGGATGCCATCAACGCACAGGGGGTGGCATCCCGCAACTACCAATGCATCCAGAAGCGCTGGGAGGACTTCAGGTCCAGGACCCTCAGCAAGGCCTGGCACGTTGTTGCGGATGCGGGAGAAGTGGTGCGCCAGGACCAGTTTAGCAACATCCAGAAGAGGGTCCTGGAGTTGCAGACCCGCCTGGAGTAGAGTGGTAAGTGTCCATGTGTTCTTGTCCAGCGTAGTGCATGTTGAGGTGTGGCAGGAGTGGGCACCTCAGCCATATGTCTGTCATGCCCCATGTCTGGGTGTCTGTGTGCAGGGACATGATGGAGCTGCATGTGAGTCCAGTCAAGCGTGTTCCACGTCAATGGTGTCTGTGTTGCAATGCATGATGTGCACCAGAATGTGACAATGCACGCATGTTTGCATGCCTGTGTCTGTACTTGGCCATGTTTGGGGTGTGAGACATAGATGCGTATGTCACCATTATGGACGTGCACGGTGTACATGTGCATGTGTCTGAGTGGTGAGTGTCTGACTGGGAATCACCATGGATGCATGACACATGGCCATCTCGATGCCTGATTGACTAATGCGGCACAGTTGCTAATGTGTGCTCTGTGACAGGAGGTAGATATGGCCAGGTGCATGACTGTCCGGTGGTGTGTGTGTATGTGATCGGCATGTCCCATGATGCATGTGACGTTCAGCCCCCCCTTCTGATGTTCCAACAGTGCCTTGGACATGGATGCAAATGTCTGTTACACGTACCATGCTTGTTTGTGCATGTGTGTTGCTTGCACTGACCCGTGTGTTGTGGAGGGTGAAGATGGTAGTGACATTTGACAGTGTCACTCATGTGCAATTGCTTTGTTTCTAGCAGACTATTGTTCAGTACCCTGATGCTTGTGTTCAATCTCTCCCTATCTACAGCGGCGATTGAGAAAGAGGGTGGAGACGGCGCTGTGAGCAAAGTGGCAGGGATACCACCACCAGGCGAGGACGCAAGGCCCGGTCACCCTCCCAGGTTATATCATCTTCTGGGAGCGAGGGGACTGGTGCCATGTCCTCGGCCACAGCTGCCGAGGGGATTGCCAAGAGGGTGAGGTTGGAAGCGGGCTCCTCGGTAGCGGAAGGGGCAGGTGAGCCCCCACAGGGGCAATCCAGTGTGGAAGACGTGCGGAGGCATCCAGGTCGGTGGTGGTTGAGGTGGAGGAGGAGGCCGCATCAGACCTGCAGATGGTGCAGTCCAGGAGCAGGAGCAGGGGCAGGAGGCAGCACAGGTTGCCGTGGAGGGGCCTGTGCCTAATCCTGTCCTTGAAACTGAGACTGCATCACTGTGCACTGGCATGGATGCCTCAGTCCAGGCCCGTCTGCAGGTAGAGGAGGAGTCCACGGCAAATGACATTCCTCTACCTGCGGGCGAGGCAATCCGTGACAGGGTTGAGCCCATCCTAGTTGGTGTTGTGATGCACACACGCGTCATTCGCGATGATGTGCGTGCTTCCTGGCAGGACCACGCATGTCATCACAAACAGGTGTGTGCCATCATGAACTGGCTAGGGCGGCTTATTGTTGTGGGTTACCTCCATGTGCTGGGTGCTTTTGCGACCTCCTCCTCCTCTTCACCCACTATGCGCCAGTCGTCCTCCATGCCGTCTTCCAGCCCAGATGCCACCAGGGCCCCTTATGGACCTGCCCCAGCCACCGTGGCCAGTCTGGTGGGGATCCCATCCCTGCCACAGTCAGGAGTAGGGGGTTCAGCAGAGGTCGTCACCCCAGCAACAGGACCCCTGGCAAGGGAGGTTGTGCAGGTACCTTCAAGCAGGGCATGTGCACGACGGCCCCGGGGGTTGGCATCTTCCCAGAGGCAGTCATGATGGCACAGGCAGATGACAACAAGGCAGCAGCAGGCTCGATGTAGGAGGCATCATGACTCGGGGCCAACTACATCACAGGGCAGGCATCGCCAAAGGGCAGGAGGAGCCTGGACAAAGTGTGTCTTCCATGTGGCAGTGGATGGGCCGGCAAATAGGTGCAGATCAGTGGTGAGCAGAGAGAGCAAGGCTCACCTTGATCAGGGCGGAGAACTCTATGCAGCAGGCATTGAGGTGGGCAGAGTTCCTCGAGGAGATTTGCAGGGAGTTGGTGAAGAGCATGGCGGCATCCCTGCGAGCCCTCGAGGATAGAGCACAGTCCCGCCTCCAGGCTATTGACACAGAGTTCTATAATGCCCTGGCCAAAACTCTGGGTAACAACGGTGAGCCGTGGGACTAGCCCGGGGCCATTGTAATAGTTTGTTAGTGTTAGGTTTCCTTTCTTTTTCTTTTTTCTTTGGAGTCCATCAACATTGCTCCACTGTTTGTATATAGTTGATTTTTTATAAGGCTTTTTTGGAGGATTCATCTGGTTTTGGGATCATGGACCCTTCAAACATTTGTGTATAGTTGGAATATTGTGGATTTTTTGGATTTTTCTTGCCCATGGAGTAATGGTGTTTTTTTGTTTTACATTTGGATGTGCAAAAATGACTTGGGACAAGGGCTAGTTTCAGGATTTTCACTATTTTTGGATTTCATGTTCCTTTGGAATTTGCATTTCATTTCAATTTACATTCATTTATTTTTCAATGTGATGTTTGATTTTCATTTGCTCGTTTTTGATTACTTTTAATACATTTCCATGCAGTCCGATATTAGTGTTGTCTGCTCTCATTTGTTTGCTGCATGTGTCAGTCGTCATTGGCTCAGTCATGTGTCATTGCTGTGTGGCCATGTTGGGCATGTCTTTGGGTGCATGCATGTATGGATCTGTGAATGATATGCCATATGGCCTGTACTGGGAAGTGGGGACAATGGATGGGTGTGGAGTTGCACTGCAGGTGGGCAGCGTGGTGTGGCATTTGGGTGGACATTTGCTGCATGATTGTATGTTGTGACAATGTGTTTGTTGGGGGCATGAGTCAGGGCCTGCTTGCAGGTTCCCATCACTGTTGGGGTGGGGGGACATGAGTCGGTGCATGCCTGCAGTGTATGGTGCCATGTGGGTTGCCTGCTGGCATGGTCATGGGTGATGGGGCGGTCCCTTGTGGTTTAGACTACCTGTGGGCATGGTCACGGGAGATGGGGGGTCCCTTGTCATGTGGGCTGCCTGTGGCCAGGGTCACGGGTGATGGGGGGGTCCCTTGTAGTGTGGGCTGCCTGCGGGCATGGTCACGGGTGATGGGGGGTCCCTTGTGGTGTGGGCTGCCTGCGGCCATGGCTACGGGTGATGGGGGTCCCTTGTGGTGTGATCTGCCTGCAGGCATGGTCACGGGTGATGGGGGGTCCCTTGTGGTGTGGGCTGCCTGTGGGCCTGGTCACGGGTGATGGGAGTCCCTTGTGGTGTGGGCTGCCTGTAGGCATGGTCAAGGATGATGGGTGTCCCTTGTGGTGTGGGCTGCCTGCGGGCATGGTCATGGGTGATGGGAGGTCCCTTGTGGTGTGGGCTGCCTGAGGGCATGATCACGGATGATGGGGGGTCCCTTGAGGTGTTGGCTGCCTGCGGGCATGGTCATGGGTGATGGGGGGATCCCTTGTGGTGTGGGCGGCCTACGGTCATGGTCAGGAGTGATGGGGGGTCCCTTGTGGTGTGGGCTGCCTGCGAGCATGGTCACGGGTAATGGGGGGGTCCCTTGTGGTGTGGGCTGCCTGCGGCCATGGACACGGGTGATGGGGGTCCCTTGTGGTGTGATCTGCCTGCAGGAATGGTCACAGGTGATGGGGGTCCCTTGTGGTGTGGGCTGCCTGTGGGCCTGGTCACGGGTGATGGGAGTCCCTTGTGGTGTGGTGTGGGGTGCCTGTAGGCATGGTCAAGGGTGATGGGTGTCCCTTGTGGTGTGGGCTGCCTGCGGGTATGGTCATAGGTGATGGGGGGGTTCCTTGTGGTGTGGGCTGCCTGAGGGCATGGTCACGGGTGATGGGGGGATCCCTTGAGGTGTTGGCTGCCTGCTGGCATGGTCATGGGTGATGGGGGGATCCCTTGTGGTGTGGGCTGCCTACGGTCATGGTCAGGAGTGATGGGGGTCCCTTGTGGTGTGGGCTGCCTGCAGGGTGTGTTCGCGGGTGCTGCCAGCATGCAAGGCATGATTCAGCAAGCACGAGTGGGGTACGCGAGTTCACGGGGTACGCCAGGCGCTTTTCACGCGATTTCAGTTGCACAAGCGGGGTATACATATTGAAGGCGGTGTGCAAGAACATTTTCACGTGATTTTGCTGGTGCGTGCCTGGAACAAAATTTAGCTGGGTTTCGCAAAGCCCTTTTCACGTGATTTGGCTGCTGCGAGCGGGGTACACGTATTAGTAGGGTTATGGTAGGCCCTTTTCACACGATTTGGCTGCCGCAAGCAGGGTACGCATACAAAAGGGGGTGCGTGGGTATATGTTCATGTGTTATGGCTTCCGTGAGCGGGGTACGCGTAGTCAAGGGGGTGCACAAGCAGATTTTCACACGGTTTTGCTGGCACAAGCCTGGAACTGAATTTCTCTGGGTTTCGCATATTCAAGGGGGTGCGCGGGTAGATTTTCACACGTTTGGCTGATGCGAGCGGGGTACGTGTATTCAAAAGAGTTCACAAGCAGATTTTTAGGTGATTTTACTGGCGTGAGCCCGGAACAAAATTTTGCTGGGTTTCGCATGGCCCTTTTCACGTGATTTGGCTGCTGCGAGCGGGGTACACATATTCGTAGGGTTACAGTAGGCCCTTTTCACGTGATTTGGCTGGCGCGAGCAGGGTACACGTATTCAAGGGGGTGCGTGGGTATATTTTCATGTGTTGTGGCTTCCGCGAGTGGGGTACGCGTAGTCAAGGGGGTGCACAAGCAGATTTTCACGCGGTTTGGCTGGCGCGAGCCTGGAACAAAATTTCTCTGGGTTTTGCAAGGCCCTTTTCACGTGATTTGGATGCCATGAGCGTGGTATGCATATTCGTGGGGTTACGGTAGACCCTTTTCACATGATTTGGCTGGCATGAGCGGGGTACACGTATTCAAGGGCGTGCACGGGTAGATTTTCACACGTTTGGCTGATGCGAGCGGGGTACGCCTATTCAAAGGGGTGCACAAGCAGATTTTTAGGTGATTTTGCTGGCGCGAGCCAGGAACAAAATTTCGCTGGGTTTTGTAAGGCCCTTTTCAGTGGGGTACGCACTGTTTTTCATGCAAATACAAGCAGTATTTGCATGAACCCTGGATCAGCATACAGCATACAAGTGCTGTATGCTGATCCAGGGTTAGCATGGCCATTTGTGCAGCCCTTTGTGCCGTATTGGGATTTCTATGGCTTTTTCTGGCACAAGGGGCACTCTTGGGGGCATTATTGGTGCTGCTGGATTTTCGCTGCGCCACGGCTGCAAATGGCTCAGGAAATCCATGAATACACAGTGCACCAAAATGCTGTTTGCGCTGCGCCTGGCGTACGCATGGCTCGTGCGCCCTCTCTGCGCTAGGCACATGCGCTACTTCTGCGCTGAAATCTATGAATTAGCCCCATAATAGGCTTTGTAGGCAACAATGAAAACAAAATAATGTAACTTAAGGGTGCTTCAGTATGTTGGCTGTCATGTGAAAGGGCAACAAAGTGAACAGTATATGCTATACAAAACTGATACATAGAAAGTATATTACAAATTTCATGAGAAATCATGTATATTTATGAACAGAAAGAATATAGTTTAATTGCCATTAAAAGTTAAAACAAGTTAAAACAGTTTGAATTTCACAATACTAAATATTTCTATGATGCTGTCATTTGATCTATGAACTGTAAATGAAAAAAGGTCTGTGCAGAAGTGAACTCCTTTATAAAGCAAGAATGACCATACCTCAGTACCATTCACTTTGATCAGTGCATAGCAGATTTAGTGTGCCTATCTGTGTTTACCGAAGATGAATGACTGTTTCTAAACTTCAATCAATACATGTATAGTTTGCCCTGGAAACCCCCTAAGTCACAGTCCTATATCATTAAGAGGAAAGGAAAGTCAAAATTCCAGCGTCTTGTCAATCATCAAGTTAATTATCAAATAGCAGATGCCTCCATGGGCCTCACACCCTTTCTTTGGAACACATTAAGCTAGATTAATGAAAGGTTGTCCTTTAAAATGGACCTTAGTTCAATACAGCAGATGGTATATGCATATTGATTTAGTCACACAGGTGCAATTCAAGTTACATTGTATATTAAAATGTTCTGCACAAATAAGGCATTAAAAATGACAGTGGGGGATCCATTATCATTTATAACTTCTGACTTTTTCACACACTTTAAAACTGGAGGCTGATCTGGATTTAGCAGAAAAAGCACAAATCCTTGACATATAAAGAGAATATGACCACATTGATTTTTGTATTAATAATTCACATATCTTAATAAATCCAAGATGCATGAAGGACAGAAATATGTATGATATTACCAGATTCAAAATATTCACACAAGTCTGGCAATGTGAAACTCATCAATGGCACATGTGCAGGTAGCTAAGTATTCAAAAAATGCATATCCCTCTTCAATATTCACTTCATCCAAAAGCAAGGGACTAATTTGTAGTTGAGAAAACCCACATACGAATTTATTGAGCCGTTGAGGTGAACCCTAAGAGGCTTTATTTCAATACAAAAAGCTGTGTCGACGGATGCATTGTGGGTGGAGTTTTCTTGGTATTTGGATTTCAGCAGGATGTTCTGATGGGGGATGTCCTAAATCTTAATGCAGCGACATTTCCAAGGGCAAAACCAGATTACCACAGAAAGATTTTGTTAGCACTGATAGGAAGAGCTAACTTATCACTGAAAGCAAAAAGTGTGGACAATGATACTTGATATTTAGGCATTTTTCCTAATAATCAATTACAACCCAGATAGTAAGTACAAGTAATTAGGGAACTCTGATTAAATGCTATATCATTGAAAGACAGTATATTTTGCAGGGCATATGTGATTTGTGATTTAGAACTAAAACTGAAACAATATTTATATTAATCATAATAGTGCATATATCCTACATTTGGGGATCTCGGAAAAACATATACATCTCAAATTGAAATGTGCAATTACATGACTTTTGATTGTTGTCAGACATAGCCAATACAGTAGTTGAAATGTATTCCTTAATGAACACATTAAACAGGGGTGTTGTGAGGTAAATCTGATTTCTTGGGAAAAGTCAGAGAGTTAGGCTCTGCTGTCCCAGCATTTGAAAAGAAACAGAATTTCAGGGAAACCTAAAACTTTACAATTGTTTTCAACCAATCCAACATTACAACTGATCAAATAGTATTGATACCCACGCTTGGAACCAATTGTGTCCAATATTTTACATCACAATTTTTCAAAGAATTGGTGAACGGTATCAGAGCAACATATTTTTATGATATTAATGTGTGTTAATATTTTCACAGAAAACTAAGTAAACTTTTTTTTTTAACTACTTCAGTTTTGATATTGAGGGGAGTTGCATTGGAGAGTAATAATATTCCATTCTGAAGATTGCTGTTCTCATACAAATGAAAGGAAACAATGTCAATGTATGTGTCTACATTGTGTAGTATGTTTGCTTATTATATGAGATGGTCCATCATATATTTTTTTTTATCTGTGGATGTTTTCGCCAGTTTGAATGAAAACATAAGTGTGATAACATCAGGAAGGTTGTATTTTCCTTCCTGTATACAAGCCACCTGTATTCATTTGGAGGACTGTGAATGACTCCTCCATTGTTGTAAGTTTGGGAACCTTAATTCCTTTGTTTATTCTTTTGAAAAGATCCAAAATATTCAGATTAACACGGCCTGTTTCTTGTCCTACATGTGGGGTTCGATTGTTGCAGTGGAGTTCTGGTAGAGCATTCAATTAGAGATATTCCTCAATAAAGTGGACCACTAATGCATACAAAATCATATTCTATAGATGTATCTTATTACAGGGCTCATCAATTAGCTGCAGAGATTGTAAATGCCAATGGCATGTATTGCAGCTATTTTGTGTCAATATTTACAATATATTATCATGCTCCTTCCCCTTCTCTCTCGGCTACCCCTGACCCCCCTGCACCTGCCTCTCCTCCTTATTTCTCATCTTTTCCTTTGTTCTCCCCAACAAGATTTCCAGACAAGTCCGATCTATGAAATTCTCATCAAAACAGGTTATTCCCTGTTCGTCCAAAACCATCATGGACCACATTGACACACACCCTTGTTCCTGCTCTGACTGACTTCTGCAACCACTCCTTTGCTCCTAGGGTCTTCCTCTCCCCTCTGAAGCACTCTCTTGTGCACCCTCTTCTCAAGAAACTCATAGCCAACCCTTCTTGCCCAGCTACCTATTGCCTGATCTCCATCACTCCCTTCCTGGGCAAACTCCTGGAAAAGCTAGCCATCTCCCAGCTTAATCTTCAAACCGATTCTGTTGGTTGTCTTCAGGATCATCAGTTTGGCTTCAGAGGTGCCAGTAGTATGGAAACTGCTTTCCCGAACATCCGTGAAGAACTGCTCTCCAACCTTGATTCTAATATTGCATCTGTCCTCATCCTACTCAATCTTTCTTCTGACTTTGATATGGTCAATCATGTTGTCCTGCTCAATCACCTCTGTGAAAACCTGGATATCACTGATCAGGCCCTGGCCTGGCTGACCTCCATCCTGTTCCACCAACCCTCCCAGGTCCAACTTGGGTCCTTCCTTTCCTCTATTTCACTTTCTACATGTGGTGTTCCCCAGGGGTCTAACCTCTCTCCCTGGCTTTTCAACCAATACCTGGAGCCACTCACCCACTGCATTGCTGCTCTCTGCTCAAACGTTCAGTGCTATGCAGACTACACCCAACTTGTTTTCAGGCTCCCCTCTGCCACTTCTTCTCTCTCTCTTATTTCTGACAGTCTGTCTGCAATCCAGGAGTGGTGTGCCACCAATGACCTCTGCCTTAATGCCAGTAAGACAGAGATCCTCCTCATCGGCACACCTGCACCTCCCTTTCCTGCTACTCTCTGGCCAGCCTCCTTTGGCCCTCTCCCTGCTCCCACTTGCAATGCTAAGAAGCTCGGGGTCATCTTTGACTCCACACTTTCCTTTTTTCCACACATCTCTGACATCTCAAAAAAGTCTAACTACCAACTTCACCTCCTTAGATGTATTCTTCCTTTCCTCTCCTTCCCCAGAAGCTCACTGTCTCCAGAGCTTTGGTTCTCTCTAGGCTGGGTATTGCAACAGCCTCTTTCTAAATCTGCCTGCAACCACTGTCCGCCCTCTGCAGCTCATCCAGAACAGGACTGCGAGACTTGTCCTTGGCCTCAAGCCCTGGGATTGTATCTCTCCAGCCCTGAAATGTCTTCATTGGCTCCCAGTGGCTGCAGGGATCAAATTCAAGACCCTTTGCATTGTCCACAAGGCTTTCTGGGGCCTGGGTCTCTTAAATCTATCAGTTCTTGTTTACTCCAGTCTTAAAATAGCAACGATTCCTGGGTTCAATCCCACCGGAAAATTCTCACGTCTCGTCAGTCCACGTCAGAAGATTGTAATCTGGAGTAAACAATAACTGATAGACTTAAGAAAGTCATGTGTGATTGTGTGATTATATAACACTAACTTCCCAGATTTGAAAAAGGCACATGACGTGCCCAAACATGTGTTATCATAAAGGGCTCTCCTATGGGAGTTGAATGACAGGATTAAAATAACCAGGCAAGCTTCAAACTGTACTTGTGGTGCAGTTATTGTGTGAAAGCCAATCTATACATGCTTACAACGGAGGTGGGGAACTTGTACTCCGATCCCTTTCACATGCATGTGACACGCAACACCAGAGAGTGAACGTGGTCACAGGGCACCAGACATTGATAATTGCAAACCCTGTACACAAAAAAACTAACAACAAAACATGCCTATGTATATTCCAAACACTAATAGAATGCACAAAGAAAAATTGGTAAGATTCCTTTGCATGGTCAATCTGGTACAATACATCAAGCAGCATTGAAAACACTACCATAATACATTCACATATGTCAATAATACATCTCTATACATGTTCCAAACAATGATAAAAATGTGCAAAAAGTTTTAAAATTCCTCAGTGTAGTAACATGTTCAATCTGGTAAAATACATCGAGCAACATTAGAAGCACTGTCAGACATCACACCCAGGACCATCCCACCTATATTGGACATAGTGTGTTTACTCTACAATGGCTCTAGCTGTCTTGATTCCTCGTGTGAATGCTCTACTGAGGTATGAGCACTGGGCAAAAGCAACTCTTACCTCCGAACACAAGAGTAGGAAGGTAAGAGTAGTTCTATAGTGTTTTAGCTCGTGTACCGTGAGAATGCTTACCAGCCAGTACTTTCCAATGCCTGCATAAGTGAGACAGAACAAAATAAAGTGTGCCAGATTCTCTATAGCATCTCACACACAATATTGGCTGCCACCACCCTTCCATTTACAGGTGTGCACTGCCAGTGGCAAGACAGCCAGCCTCACTCTAGTGAACAAGATCTTGTGATGTTGGTTAGTCACAAAAGAAAAGTAAAATACCCCGGCAATCCCATCACAAGTCTAATTGGATGGTATGTCCTGACATGTATGCTTGTCAGCATCCCATCCTCCCTTGTGTCCACCAGAAGCTGTAGCTTTAAGATACTTTTAGGAAGTCGAGCCAGCATTTTGTGGTCAATAAAACAGAATCCAAAGCCCAACCTATGTAAAAATAACTTGAATTATGTAAGCCAATCAATTCTGCTCCAACTGATTATTGATAAGTAAATTATTGACCAACACTTTTTCTCCCCCTTGTCCGACGGGAGTCTGTGCCAGAATAAGATAGGTCTTGCTTGAACAGTGTCTATTAAATATGTCAGCCCATACTCCAGATGAGATGTGTAAGCATAGGTAGACTGGGAGACGGAAAGTAACTTTCTTAAAAAAATATTTTCTGCTATCTTCAAGGAGGTTAAGTTAGTATAACCCCATATCTTGCAGCCATATGTCCCCACCACAACTGCTTTGGCTCTGTAGATAGTCACTATATGTTCAATTAAATGATGCCTGAAGTTATTACAAATCTGAAAATCCCCCCTGAGATCTGTCTGATTTCAGTCCCTGATTTCAGTAGATGGTCCTCCCAGGTCATTTTGTTGTTAAATCTTGGGCTGAGGTAGTCCATTTTTTTACAAACCTCAAGTAAGTGCCTATTCAGATCAATCCTTTGGATGGACTTTGTTTTCCCTGAAGTACACATTATTTAGCACTTTCTCGAATAGGCTCTGAGCCCTCTTTCAGTAATATATGCTGGGTATCCCTCAGCTAGCAATAATAGAGAATTAGATGTGGTTGCAATTAAAAATCGCATCATCTGCATAATTAAGGACGAGTAATCTCCTGCCATCACACCTTGGGACATCAGCCTTTAATGCAAGCAGATACTTTTCTATTGAGTTTGATGTATACATTGAATAGGAGAGGGGCCAAAACGCACCCTTGACAGACCCCATTTCCCACCTTTGTTTCTTTACTAAGCTCACCTCCCATACTGTAGCATACCCACATCCTGGAATTATTGTGAAGAGCTACAATTGCTCATAAGAGGGATCCTTGCACACCCATTTTGCTCAGCATTAACCACAGGCAGTTCCTATCCACATGGCCAAAGGCAGAGTGCAAATCCTTAAAGACCATGTAGACAGGAACACCCTATTATTGTACTTGGCCAGGATCAGATAACGGTTCAGACCCTGAAAGATCAGTACACATCTCAGCCTAAAGGCATGCTGGGTGTCCAATAGTACATTGTTATCCTCAACCCATTCCTCAGCCCATTTTAGAAGGATTCCTGCTACTAACTTTGAAAAATTATCTAATAGGGTGACCAGAACTGCCAGATTTCATTTTTTAAATAGTGGTAGTATAATTTCAGTATGCCAAGACAGTGGCAGGCTATTCAAAGTAATGAGAGAGTTAAACATTCTTTCCAAAACTGGTGTCTAGATTTTAGGCTGGCTTAAAAACTATTGTTAGGAACACCATCCATCCCTGGTGAGTTGGAGGGCCTTTGCCTCAACAGTAAAAGAGCCCAACAAATCTGTGCTCCCCAAATATCCCTGCTCTTGTGTTTCACACCTGTAATTACCACTAAGATACAAGGTCAGGAAGTGCTCTATCCATTTCTTTCTGTAATACGTATCTTGGGAAGCTCTCATACTCCCAAATTTAACTCCTTAGTGTTTCTTGACACCATGGACATACAGTCCTTAGAGTTATTTTGGCCTGCCGCACAAAGAGCCTATCCCAATTCTCATTTGCAATCTCCACCTGTATTCTTAAAAGTTCTTATTTGAAATTGCGTCTCCTGTCTCCAATAAGTTTAATGTCAGGAGGGAATTTGAGGTCATACATTAGCACTTTCCTCTTGTCCTTGCAGTTTTGGGAGAGCTAGGATCTCCTTACTCTGTTCACACTGTCTATATCTAGAAGTGATTTCCTAAATATCTTACCACAATTCGTTAAAATATTAGAGAAAGCATCAATAATCACCCCTGGATTACTATGGGGTTGCAAACAAGTAAGTATCTCCTCTCTGCAGGAACAAATAGTTGCCTTCTGTAAGGAGGCTTCATTAGCAGATGACCAGCAAACTACCTTAAATCCATTTTTCGTTAGAATACTAGCAAGCGTTGGAGTGTGTACCAGGGAAAGATCCCCCCATTCCAAGCCCAGTAGAGCATAAGAGGGTTATGTTCACTTTCACTCCTCTCCATGATCTCAATGCCCATGGGACGGGAATAAGTGTGTAATCATCAATCATGCTCAGAAATTGGCTATTTACAAAGGTGTCATTATCAGATGAGGGAGAGGCAACTCCTGTTTACTGCTCTGAACCCTGACTCAAGTATTATCTCCCACAAGATTAAGGTGCTATCCGAGGATGCCAGGTCCACCAAGATGGTTTTTGGCAAGCACAAAGCTGCTTCCTGTTCACTACCTTGTAGCAAGTCCTCCCCCGTGCCAAGTCTCATATGAAATAAATTGCCACACACGATCATAGGGTAATTATACCCTGCATCTGGGTAGGGAGTCCACAATTTCTCTTAATAGATTGATTAATATGTGTGAGGCCATGCCCTCTCTGTTGCTGTAAAAAAAATTACCATTCCGAGCAACTGTCTGCCTTTCAATTTAAGGTGGATTAAAACAAGATTTGTATCCTACCTCCTGGGGCGTATGTCAGAAACTGCTAAACTGGTTGAGAGATATATGGCAAGTCCTCGTGAAGGCCTACCTTTAGTGCTCAGCCTGACTGCCAGGAACTGATTGCAGTGTAAATCCTTGGATATGGACCAGAGTGATGGCCCAGGTTTCCTGGAACATTAGAATCTGATATTCACTGATACAATTTCACCAATTGGAATTGCTGGCCCTTCCTTTAAGGCCCGCAATATTCCAGACCATAATTTCGAGTGCACTTGCCTCCTCCCTTTTAACTCTCTATAAAGTAGTTTTGTTATCTAGCTCCCCTCATCTGAGCAGATGTGCTAGGTATGATGCATGGTACACTTTTGAGGGGGGCAAACCTAGAATTGGAGTTCAGCAATGAACCTCCCACAATATCCAAGGTGGTAGGTACCCTGTTTAGTTGGAGGAGAGACTGCCCTATCGTCTGTGGCAGTTTGTTTGCAATAAATAAGGTTAGTCAGTCCACCTCATCTAAAGATTCCAGGCATCCGTCCTTGTTCCTATGTGAAAACAAGGAAATAATATGAGGCAGGGTAACCAAAAAGGAAACACACCAAACACAGGTTACAGAGGAACATACAAAGTACTTTATTTTATACTGAATCCAGTTACAAAAGAACAGAACAAAATTCAGATAGCTATCGACCCTCAGTACAACACAGCGAACCCCGGCGTGGTTCGGTGTGCTCAGTGAGTGCAAATATTCATTGAAACAGTCAGGCTTTTATACATTTCTCCAGCCTGTTGTCCAGCCTTTCTTCAGGTTAACCATTCCATAAATAAGTTACTGCTCTAGGGTCCCTTGCCAGGTCAAATCTAGTTCATCTTAGGTTTATACATTAACAAGAAGAAATGGTAATAATGTATGCTCTAGGCCTAACATTACAATACGGGACTTAATTTATACAATATAGTTAAGCAGGTGTTCTCATTCAATTATAGATCAGTTTCGGTGATACAGGTAATCCATTGCACACAGGTCAGCAGAAGGACAAGGTCTCAGCTCATGACCCTAACAAATGGCCTGCAGGAAAGTTATACATTAGCTGTACAGAGGTCATGACAATCGAGTTCTGTTCTGAATAACATAGGCTACCATTTTAGCTCACATGGTGACTTTATAGAGCAAGAAAACCTAAAATGGCGGCTTGACGCAAAATGACAGTTTACATGGTTTCTAAGGTCAGGACCTTGCAATGCGAGTTTATTCACATGTAGTTTATAAGCAGCTTGTTAGCAGCTTGGCGTAGGCCAATATACATATATTCATAGCAATAGGAGGCACGATATAATTTTTAGTATGACAAACCCTCCTTTTGGCCTATGCCAAGTACTAAACTACTTCTGATCTCCCTGCAAATAAGTCCATGTGTCATCATCCATACACCCTGAATAGCTGTCAGAAATATCTATCGCCATTAGATCTTTTACTAAGATCTCTTTCAGTACATACTCCTTAGAGGTTTTATCCGGGGCATACACTTTATGTCCTATTGTACCTATCGCCTGAGCGCAACATCCCCCTAGCATTGAACATATACTTGGTAGACACTGGATACAACAACAAAGAAATAGCAGAATTCCCAAAATAATCAGCAAGACTGAAAGCACTTTCCAACCCCCAGACCGCAAGAAGTCCCAGAACAAGCGCTAAGATCCCAATTTCCCTCGGGAACATGCACTTCTGAACTAACAATGTGCAGATTCTGTATTGCCTTAAAAATAGTTGGGGAGGAATCCGGTACGAAAACACAGCAAGCGGACCCCACTAGTTTACATACTCCACCACGTTCAGCCAGAATGACATCTAATGCCATCCGGTTCTGATGCGCTACCAATTTGATCGCTTTCTGCTCTAATGTCATATTATAGAGTATATCTGTGGTCCGGTTGATGGTTCTCTCCAGTACTCTCGCTAGTTTCCTGATATCCTTGGAATTCGCTATCTGCCCAAAGAATGGAAGGAATGATTTCGCTACATCTCCTAAAACCTGTGCTGGAGTGTCGCCATTCTCGTCCTGCCGTGGACGAGCCTTCGAAACCTCTACAGTACTTGCTATAAACACCCCAGGTAACAGGATTCCTAGATAACAAGTTCCCTGCCAATCCCTGGGAAACCATGGAAATGCTACATTACTGCAAACAAAATAGATAGGTTCGCCTACATAAAAAGGTCTGTCTTCCCCAGTCAAATTTGCAACGTTGGCACAACCTTTAAAATCTCCCACTGACCGGGTGCTATTCCTCTGTATGCAGAAAGAAACTGAATCGGGGCTATGGTTAACAGTATAAGAAGGAGACACGGCATCCTTATTGCCTATCAGAGCCATTTTAAAGGAAATCAAAGATTGGAAAGGACAAGACAGTCTATCAGAAGGCCTAATAGAAGCAATATTGAGCTTACTCCTATTTGCGAAAAGCGAGCATCCCAGGGGAGTCAGAACACGTTTCTCAAAAGTATTCAAATTAGTGCCATCAAAGATCCCCGAGGTGCTATCGTTCCATCGGCCAAAGAACAGTGCTCTAAGTGAAGCATAACAAGCAGTTGTCAAAGGTAAAGGGTGAATATACCAACCTAGCCCCTTATCCCCATGTTGCGGTAAATGCGAGCAGATCCAACAATTGGTTCTGTTAAAGATTGCATGGGTAGCATTCATAATTAGAAGTAGAGTGTTATTTTGATAATTCCGTCTATGCAAAAGATCTCTAGGTGACAAGGTATGTAGTTGCACAGAAGGAGTGGGAACAACAGTTATATTTTCAACAGGTAGGAAATCATTCAAAGGGTACATTCTCTCCAAATACCAAAACCCACAACCAACAGTTACTAAAAGTCCTGTGATTATCACCAGTAGACAACAAAACATTTTCGGGGCCCCCATACATATCTGCTCATTGTCTCTCCTAGTCACATTTTTGTCCAAAAGTTCAGTACGAACGGTAGCGGATGCGGGCATTGTCGTCTTCAATCGAGAAACACCAATTGTTCGTTTGCTGGCGACTCCGGTCGCGCATCTTCTTAATGTCTTTTCCCACAACCCTTAGCCAGCAGAACCCTTTATGCAATTGGACCAAAAAAAGGCAAGCCCTCAAATTCTTTCAATTGTACAGCAAGAGCCGTATTGCAAACCTATCTCCTTGGGCGGAGATTATACTTCACAGTTTCCGGTGCAAAAGAGTCAGCAGACAGGATGTCGTCACTTCCCACAGGAGGTGGCGAGTGAACGGAAGTTGGATCAGAAGATGGATGATCCACAAACGATGCAGTGGGAGAGCAAGGAGGCAAGATGGCCATTTTGTCGGGCCTTACAACTTCCAGAACGGCTTCCGATACTCTCTCTCCACCGTCTGCCGTTTCGGGTACGTTGGTTTCAATGTCGGAAAGGGGTTCTGCGTCTTCTGTATCGTATGGCACAAGGTGTGGGATCTGTTTGGTGTGGCTGCCGTGGATCCAGTGGCAACGTCCTCCTACCCGCACCGCAGTCTGAGTGACCAGGAGCACCTGGTAGGGGCCCCTCCAACGTGGTGCGAGGCAAGACGCTCTATCGAAGGATTTAACGAGGATCCAATCCCCTGGTCGTAGACTGTGGCCAGGGCCCTCGTACCTCACCGGCAATGCCTCTCGCACCTGGTGATAAATTGAAAACAGGTTTTTAGTCAATTGGTTACAATAGTCGGAGAGAAGTACATTTTCTACATCGCGCAATGCGCAGCTTTTAGGCAAACCTCAAATATTAGCAGGTCTCCCCATTACCACCTCAAAGGCAGAGAGCCCAGTCTTAGTTTGAGGGGTTGTCCGCATTGAAAGTAACATGATCGGTAAGGCGTCCGGCCATTTTAGTTTGGTGCCGGCACACGTCTTAGCAAGCTTGTTTTTTATGATACCATTGTGTCTTTCCACTAATCCGGCGCTCTGAGCATGTCTGGCTGAATGGAATCGTTTGTCAATTTGCAATGCCGTACATATCTGTAGAATTACAGCAGCGATAAAATGCGGACCATTATCCGACCAGATAACTCTCGGCAAACCGAACCGTGGGATGAATTCCTTTAACATGGTCTTTGCAGTGGTCATGGCTGTAGTGTCTTTAACAGGGAAAGCCTCGACCCACTTACTAAAGGTGCAAATGACCACAAGGACATATTTTAGATTGTTACATCGCTCCATTTCAATAAAGTCAAAGTGAATCACTTCAAACGGGACAGAGGAGGCCCAAAGCTACCTCTTGGAGTTGCTGTCCCCTTTCCCACATTGTGTTGTAGGCAAATCATGCAATTTTGGACATAATGCTGGGCAATTTTTGAAATATTATCATTTACCCAGACTTTCTCTAACATTCTCGTGATCTGTTGAGCGCACACATGTGTGGGACCGTGTGCCATGGTAACCATCATAACTAAATAGGCATTAGGAAGCAACCATTTCCCTTCAACCATGTCCACCCAACACCCATCATCATCGAGTTTCCCAAAGCCCTCAGCCCACCTCTTGGATTCTTCTAATGTGGCATCGGCTTGGATATCCCATACAGACCCAACACCCTCATCCATTGCATAGGCATCTACAGTCTCCCTTGAAACATACATCTCTGTGAAGAGATCAGAGGCAGTTTGTCTAGCTATTTGATCAGCGAAAGCATTCCCTTTCCCTACATCATCTATAATCTTGCGATGTGCTGCGCACTTAATGATTGCTAACTGACTAGGGAGCACAAGCGCTGAAAGCAATTGTACTATCAGGGAGCCATGTTGGATCTTGGTGCCATGCGAAGTTAAAAACCCTCTCTCTGACCAAAGTCTCCCAAAGTTGTGAGCCACCCCAAAGGCATACTGGCTATCAGTGTATATGTTTACTGTTAGCCCTTCGGAAAGCTCACAAGCTCGAGTACATGCTATAATCTCTGCGGCCTGCGCAGAGTTATGCGTAATTCTCTTGGTCTCCACAACCGTACTTAATGTAGTGACTGCATAAGCAGCTGTGGATGTACCATCCAGTAGTTTGAAGCAGGAGCCATCACAAAACAGCTCCCCTTGTGGGTTATCCAAAGGAGTGTGCCTCAAATCAACTCTGCCTTTTGTATCTTGTTCAGTAGTATACAGGCAGTCATGTGACTCTTCGTCACCGCAAACAGTATTTTGCGGGAAAGGTAGGAGTTCAGCTGGATTAAGAACGCAGCACCTCCTAATTTGAATGTGGGGAGCAAACAAGATTAATTCATATCTTGTCAGTCGTGCGGAAGTGAGGTGTTGCGTTTGGGTTTTGTTCAATAGAATATCTACAGAGTGAGGCACCATCAGGGTTAAATCATGGCCTAGGACCATTCCCTCACTCTGTTTTACAGATGCAGCAGCGACAGCGCACAAAAATCTTGGCAAAGCGCATGCAACAGGATCAAGGGCGGAAGAGTAGTAACCGCATGGCCTATTCTTCCCTCCATGTTCCTGCGTTAATACAGCCAAAGCACATCCATCACATTCATGCACAAACAACACAAAGGCCTTCTCATAGTTCGGTGTGCCCAAAACTGGCGCCGAACATAATGCAGTCTTGAGCAACTCGAATGAATGTTGATGCTCCGTATTCCATGGCAATGGCGAAGAAATACCCTTCTTCGTCAAGGCCAACATCAGTTTTATCACTAGTGAGAAGTTTGGGATCCATAACCTACAGTAAGAAGCCATACCTATCAAGGCTCTAACTTCCTTTTTTGTATTTGGGACAGACATGCCAGAAATGTGTTTTATTCTTTCAGGTGTCAATCTTCTTCCCTCCTTTGACAGGATATAGCCTAAATAGGCAACCTCCTGGCAACAATATTGAAACTTTTTAAGCGAAGCTTTGTGACCATGCTTAGCTAGATGGATGAGCAACAACACAGTGCCCTCTTTACAAGAGCTCTCAGAGTCAGCGGCTAAAAGCAAATCATCAACATATTGAAGCAACGTACAAGTAGGGGGCAATCCAAGGGTATCAAGCTGCTCTTTCAAAGCCCTACTATAAATACTAGGACTCTCAGTATAACCTTGAGGTGCACGAGTAAATGTGAATGAGCGTCCCCCTAAGGTGAACGCGAACAAGTATCTACTATCCTCATGTATAGGAATACTGAATAAAGCATTCTTTAGGTCCACAACACTGAAGTGAGTAGCCGTAGCTGGAATCATGGTTAATATTGTCGTCACATCAGGCACAATTGGAAATTGCGGAGCGACGACTTTATTAATGGCACTAAATCAATTATAAAACGAAATGGAATTGCATTATCACCTTTTTTGTACACGGATAAAATCGGACTATTGCACAAACTTCCTGCAATCTCCTCAATCACCCCACGATGCACAAAATCAGAAACAATGCTCTTCAAAGCTTGCTCGCCTTCAACTGAGATCTTATACTGTGGAATACGGGGCAGCTTAATTCCATGTTTCAAAACTATTTTAACAGGCTCAATCTGCAAAACACTGACATCATTGTCATCAACTGCCCACAAACACTCTGGTACATTACTGAATTCTGGCGGCAAAGGTCTAGCCAAGAATTGCGAAACAGAACATTGCTGTGGTGAAATCGTCAAACGCACTCCATCAGAAGAACAATGAATTACCGCATTTAATTCCTTCAACAGATTCAACCCCAGCAAATTCTCTCCACAATTCGAAGTCAAGAGAAATGGACAATGGTCCGTAAAGGGACCCAAAGAAATAGGTACCGGTGAAGAAACCGGACAAACAACTGGTGTGCCAGAAAACCCTACAGAAACATTGGTTTGCCCTGACAGTGGAATGTTTGGAACCCGAGAATGATCAATGGAGCACTTCTGTGCTCCAGTGTCTATCAAAAATTGATGTTTCCTATTTCCCACTACCATTTCAACGTAGGGACCTTTCGGATTAACGGGAATAGGTGTATGTTCCAAACCCTCCTTCGGGCAATCCTAACGAAACAAAATATCATCAAAAGGAAGCTCTTCAAATAGATATGCAGCAGAAGGATGATCAAATATGTTTCTAGTATCCACACTCGAAGTCTGATTATCCTGTGAAAAAGGTTGTTGGGGATCCTGCGAAAACTGGCCTCTACCAGGGCCCCCTACACCCGGGCGACCTCTGGATCGTCTACCCATATTTCCAAATGTGTTATTCGACCTCTGTCGAAGGACGGTGCATTGTGCACGCCAATGACCCTCCTGGCGACAATAGGCACACTGGTTAATATTCACAGGACCCAAGGGCACATTCCCTTGTGGAACATACTGACCTCTAATCTGCGAACTACCCACTCTGGGGCCTCTAACAATTTGCTGTAGCAATACTTTAGTCTTCAAATCACCTTTTCTCTTCTCGACTCTATCTTTTTCATTATTGACACGGTTCTCGTAGTACTGAGCCATGTGCAGTACTTCTGATTGGGATTTCGCCTGCCAAGCGCTCTCAGAAGACATCATTTGTGACTGGATGTCAGGCAGCAATCCAAGTACAAATTTCTCCACAAATAATCTTTTCCCAGACTCTGTGCCTACGTCTTGTCCGCTGAAATCCGAGAATACCTGTTCGAATCTATTAAAGAACTCGGTAGTTCCCTCAGACTTTCCTTGGACACAGGCCGTAAGCTTGTCCCAAATAATTCTCTTTTCGGGGATTATAGTTTTCAGTTTTGCAATGATTCTGTCAGGCAAAGTTAGTATCACCTGAGGTGGTCTCTCACCAGCTGGCCTTTCCCCATCAAGCCTAACTATGTTAGCCCATGTATCTCCCAACCCTGGTACATCGTCTATAGTTCTAACTTGTTTCCACAAATCTACAGGCAGGAGTACAGGGAATGGCAAATCAATGTCGCCTAGGGTAAACACTGAGGACTGCAAAACGGACTCTATCTCTTTATAGAACCCTGTCGGATTTTTCCTAATGTCAGGAATAGTTTGTCTAATAGTATTCACTTCCTGTCGTGAAAACGGGACGTGAACAAACTGTGATACATAATGTGCAGTAATGTCCACAGCAGGTGTACCTGCTGCTGCATTAGCAGGAATCTCAACCTAAATGCTCAATAACTCTGTGGGACAACTAACCTTTCTCTTTAAACATTCATCCTGCAGGTACTCTACCATTACCTGTATCACTTTCCTCTGCATTTCTAGCATATATTGACTGTATGTGTCATATACCTCAACTGGAGTTATCGATATGTCTGAAATCCAACTAATTGCATCTTTTGTACAAATCCGCGCCTCCTCAGATGTCGATTTACGTCACGGAAGAAATCGTTTCTGTACATACATACTTTCTTCTTCGGCATCCTCATTCCGTAACCTTTCCAACTCCTTTCTATACTCAAATATCCTCTCAATATGCTCATGTACCTTCTCCACAGTGTCTCTTGAAAACGCTAAAGTATTCAGGTCCCTCAACCCTTGTGGGAGGTCTGCATTATTTAATTTACCCCACATTACACATAAATGAATCCCTAAACCTTCAATGAAAACATTTTTCTCAGGAAAATTATCCATATTAGAAAGTGTGGCAAGAACATTAGCTCGATCATCTCTCTCAATACAATGCTTAGCCCATGCAAACAAATCCTGTTTCTTTTCTGTAGGAACAGTATTACGAGTAACAATCCTCGACCCCACACCCTGATCAACTACAAGCGGTACAGAACTACTTGGGAGTGAAGATGCAGGCAAATTCAATGGAGGTACTATTACTGGTGCAATGGGAAGAGGCAGAGGAGCAGGTGGAGGAACAACAGCCGGAGGAATAGGAACAACAGGTTGAGCAGGAAGAGCAGGAATAACAGCAGGAAGAGGTACAGCAGGAGGAAGAGGAACATACGGAGGTGGTGCAGAGGCACCAGGCCTTCGTTCATTTAACAATTTTTTGATAAACTCATCAGAAACATGAAGATCTTTAGAAGGATAGATTTTCTGAATACCGAGTGAGAAAGCCCTGTCCATATTCCTAACCGACTCAGACTGTTTGTCCTGATCATATAACAACGCCTTTTCAGCATTTGTTTTATGACGGCGCACATGTTTTTCCCTACTTTTAAGCTCCTGCAACGCTTCTCTTTTCCAATTTTGCAAAACATCAAATGCTGCAGGTCTGGCCTTCTTTTTTAACAAGACTGACTCTAAATATTCAATACGAGGGATCTCAAAACTACCATTGAGTGGCCACTGAAGTTCGGAGGCATCTCTGGTTTGTCTGTGCCAAATTCTATTAAATACTACACTTCCAATGCCATGCTTACAGTACATAGTACATGCCGGTGACCCCTCCTGTGGTGCCGGACGGCTAAATTCTAAAGATTGTCTATCGCTGCGGAATAATGCCCTAAAGCAGCTAGACAATTTCCCAGGCATTTCTCAAATACTCGGTGTTACCTGGTCAATAATTGTGTCTGCAGATACAATGCGCCAAATTCAAATTGTCAGGGTTGAATTAAGAGTCGGGTAACGACTCACCTGACCAAACCTAAGGAGGACCGATCGGTTTACAAAGGACTTACCTAACAAATTTTACCTTGCGTATGGTGATTTTGGCAAATCTGCCCGCCTCAAAAAATTGACCCTCGTCAAGATGCCATCTCAGACCACACAGCTATCGTCCAGGGAACGGATCGTGCAGCGCTGTTGAGGTGTCGCGTCTCGTTCAGTCGGGCCCGTTATGTCACACCGTCCGATCCCGGTCCGATAGCGTGCGTCAACCTTCAATAATCCGGCATCAATCTTGAGGTTCCCTATTCCGGACGCCAACTGTGAAAACAAGGAAATAATATGAGGCAGGGTAACCAAAAAGGAAACACACCAAACACAGGTTACAAAGGAACATACAAAGTACTTTATTTTATACTGAATCCAGTTACAAAATAACAGAACAAAATTCAGATAGCTATCGACCCTCAGTACAACACAGCGAACCCCGGCGTGGTTCTGTGTGCTCAGTGAGTGCAAATATTCATTGAAACAGTCAGGCTTTTATACATTTCTTCAGCCTGTTGTCCAGCCTTTCTTCAGGTTAACCATTCCATAAATAAGTTACTGCTCTAGGGTCCCTTGCCAGGTCAAATCTAGTTCATCTTAGGTTTATACATTAACAAGAAGAAATGGTAATAATGTATGCTCTAGGCCTAACATTACAATGCAGGACTTAATTTATACAATATAGTTAAACAGGTGTTCTCATTCAATTATAGATCAGTTTTGGTGATACAGGTAATCCATTGCACACAGGTCAGCAGAAGGACAAGGTCTCAGCTCATGACCCTAACAAGTGGCCTGCAGGCAAGTTATACATTAGCTGTACAGAGGTCATGACAATCGAGTTCTGTTCTGAATAACATAGGCTACCATTTTAGCTCACATGGTGACTTTATAGAGCAAGAAAACCTAAAATGGCGACTTGACCCAAAATGACAGTTTACATGGTTACTAAGGTCAGGACCTTACCTTGCAATGCGAGTTTATTCAAATGTAGTTTATAAGCAGCTTGTTAGCAGCTTGGCATAGGCCAATATACATATATTCATAGCAATAGGAGGCACGATATAATTTCTAGTTTGACACATATGCTGAAGATATACATCAGTATCTCGTTTTTGGGCCATTGTCCGATCTTTACCTGCTGCCTGTTGCTCTGAGATAGATAAATATGGATGCCTTTGTTGATGGCTATCCCCAGATTAAGGGGTGGCTGTAAAAGAAGCTCATTGGCAGTTGGCCTATGTCCGATCAACCCTGGCATTTGTAGATATTCATCCAAAGGACTTTACAAACAAATGTTGTTTTTTTTTAAAGTTATTGTGACACAATCCCCCAGAAGGTTTTTTTCTATTTGTGCCTACCCAGTTTGAAATTTTGGCCATCAAAATCTCTGACCCCGCTGTATACTAAGTACAAAGTTCAACTTAATAAAGAGAACGCCTAAGTGAGACCGTATTCTGTGAATTTGGATCATGTATCTTTGGTATGTATGTAAGCAACACCACAGACGGATCCACATACGGGGGTAAATTGATACACAGATTGACTTACCGCTCTAAAGGTGGAACACTCTCCATTTCCCTGCTGATCCTGCTGATCCGAGGGACAATATTTCCTGCAAACCCTGTCCGCTCCCGTCTACAGTGTAGTGTCTTCTTATGCCCTTTGATTGTGCTGCTGCTCGGTCTGTAAGATCTATAATGTTCATGTCGGTCTTAAGTTTACTTGTGGTCAGTTTATCCCCTTTCCCTGCTGAGCTCTCAGCTTTGTCGCCCATGCGGGTACTGTTGTGGTCCACATTGATGTGTCTCTATGTTGGCATTCATAATTACTGGTTCTGTGGGTTTATTCTGCCAGTGCCCCATCATCTTTACACCTTGGTTTCAATTCTCTTTAAAGTCTCATTAATGGGCAAGACCTTTTTTCCATAGGCGTATTCAGCACATGTGTCTTTTGGAGCGAGAGTGGTTGCTAGATTTGAAGGGCTACCCTTAGGCATCACTTGTTTGGGGTAGTTTAATTAGTAGTGGAACATTAGTATTTGCAGGCACACTATTAGTGGTTTACTCACTTATCCTTACTCACTTATCCCTGGAGAGAAGGATTGGAGCTAGGTCAATTAATGGACCGTTGAAGCGCATAGATTTATATATTTATTTTGTTTGTGTACCCACTTAAACAGGGATTTTAACAAGAGTGACACAAGGAATAATCAGAAGGATGTTCTCCTGCCACCTACAAGACACATTATTTGCTACACACTTGTTGCCACTGAGAAATGTCCAGCTAGTACGAGGTCTATGGCACAGAAACTTATATAAGTCGGGCGAATCTTGACATAACGGGAACATTAGGTGGAATAAACCATCACTGTGTTATATCCATCCATTATGACTGGCTTCGCCTGATTGTTTAAATGTATATGTATTGAAATGTATCAATCATCGTATGTCTTTTTGTGTTTTGTCATATCTATGTGACTGAGCTATTCAGTATTGTATTTAGGATTTTAGTATAATAGTTTTTTGTGATGCTTTAGTAAGTGGTTTTATTTGCAGTCTGAATGAATAACATTGATATTTGTTTTTATACAAAGAACATCACTTTTTGATTGAATTTCCATCTCCTTGTTTTTGTTTCGAGGTAGATGGTCAGATGTCCCTGTTTTGTGAAGTTATGGGTACACTTGTGTTATACTTTTACAGAATGATCTTTCTTTTGTTTAATGACAGATATTATATTCCCACTTAGCAGAAAGATCCTACACCCTACAGTGGGTAATACCCATCGAGAATACTGGCACATTAGTTTTTGCTGCCACATTCACAGGTTTAGGGTAGCTACTCTGGCCATCATTTGTGGAGCATGATTTCAGTTCTAGTGGCACAGTAGTACATGTATCTCCTAAAGTAAAAGTACCCTGCTGCCCCTTGCCAGAGAGCAAAGAAGGTTCCTCAGGGTGAGTTCGCAGAGATGGACTGCTCTCAGACAGAGCAGGGCCTGCATTTGTCACATCCCCCCATGCGAAACAATTCTCAGCTAGGGATATTTCAGCTTCTAGAGCTTACACCTTCTTTTTGAGATACAATTTGAGTGCCCCACTACCAGTCCCTGGTGTCATAGTGGTTCTCTTCTTCGGGCCAATTGTCACTCTAGTTGTATGCTGGTGCATGTTCCCCACAGGGGCATGTAAGGTTTTACGTTTTTTCTTCCCTGTCCCACTATTCCCACTTTCTGGTCAGTTCTTACGTTTAGTCATAGTGATAAGTGAGATTTCAGGGAAGGTAAAGCATCTAATATGTTGTATTCAGCCCCAAAAAGCATGAACAGGTTAAGCTAAGCAGGGCGAGTCTCCGCGATTATAAACAACGGTGAAGGATGCACAGTGTGCCTATTACTGTACAGATTGCTAAAAATGATGAGGGTACAATAAAATAGGAGTTAACACATATCAGTAAAGTAAAAACAAAATATCGCAAAAAACATGTCAGAATAACAAGGGGCCATCGGTACCGAGTGCGGCAATGCTTCCAGGGACCGGACACTCACCCTGCGCTTTTAATACAGAGCTTAATCGCACGGGTACTTGTATAACCCCTGAACATTGGTAATAGAAGGTAGACAATAAAAATGCAGAGTGGCACAACACGGGTGCAGAGTCAATGTGGGAGTGTCTTTGGGACTCATAGTCAGGTCTCGAATCACAGTGCGTAAAAAATTCTTATCGCCCCTCGGTAAAAATGGGGGAAGGAGAGAAGCCGAAAACTGAAGGATGTACACATTGTCAGCAAGGACGGGTAGGACAGGTGATCCGTTGGAGAGTCACAGTAGATCTGCACTTGTTGAGAACCACTTTGAGTCCCTTCTTCCGACCCTCCAAAATCAGCAGAATAATATTCCCCCTCTATTCCTGGGGTGTAAGTATTGCATTGCAATGCTGTGAGCTTGCAGTATTCTTTACTACTGAGTTAATAAGTGCTGAGTGCCTGTGGTGCCAAAGGGGGAACGCCCACCTGGCTTGAGGGGATGGGCCCTTGTCCAACTCTCCCCCTTTTAAAAGTACCTTATTTCCTTCTATTCTATTGTCGGTCTGTCGTGTCGTGTGTTGTGCGTCCACCAAGATCCACAAAGGATCACTTGGAAGGGTAACTCTCCAGTGACATGCCACCTTCGCCTGAAAGGAGTCACAGATAGTTGCTGCTGTGCCTGCCACGAGCAAGCAGAAAGGAAGGCTGAAAGGCCTGGTCTCCCCATGCAGATGCAGACAGCCCAGAAAGCCCAGATATCACTTTGGAGAGCTTTGCTGTCGAAAGTCCTTACTAATGGGTTGAGCATGTGAGAGCGGTGAGGCTTGGTTGCAGCCTCTCCTCCAGGAACAGAGCTGCCTGCACCCTGCCCAGTCTGCGCTTTGCGGCGCTTCTTCGCTGACAATTCTTATGAATGGGATGAGCAGGTGAGACAGTGAGTGTATGATTGCAGCCCCTCCTTCTGGACCAGAGCTCCCTGCACCCTGCCCAGACTGAGCTTTGCCAATCAGGTGACTGGACACACAGGTGAGAACACACGCCTGTTTTTTCCAGTCATCATAGCACCTTCCCTGTTTGCCGGCATCTTGAATGTGGGGGGGCAACAGGAAGCCTCTCCCTGTTGCCTCCCCATGCCCCCACCCTCCACCCACCCCTCCATGACACCCTGTACCCTTCCCCCACCCCCTCTCTCCCCACTTACCTGCTGGACCAGAACGTTGTGCTTCTGTCCCGTAGCGCTTTCACACCCGTAGCCGATGCTGAAATAGAAAAAGAAAAGACCGAGCCACTTTTTTATTTGCCATGGATTTAAAAATGAAAAAAAGACGAATCACACCCTGGACAACACCCTGATGTGCGAATAGCAATCACCCCCTTCTGGGTTGGAAGGCTGTGCCAATCCTGCCAAGTCTTGGATACCTGTGATGTCTAATTGACACAGAGTTCGAACTCAGCACAATGTATTGAACAGGTTAAGCTGCACCCGTTGAGTTCAGAGGGTAGACTAAGAACGCTGTAGCCAGGCGTACATGGCCTACATAGGCTCAGGCTGGCAAACCGTTATCAGCCCTGTATATTAGCAGAGAAGTGACACAAAGTGATGCTCAAAATCAAAGAACTCCTTCCCTGACGCCGCTTGACGAATGATTTTGGAAAGAAGAGTTAGAGGGTGATCTGATGATTCCAGACTTTAGTGTGAAAACATAAACTTTGAAACAGCACAGTTAGAAATTTAGGGCTTCATTATAAGTTTTGCGGTGTGGGAGAATTGCTGGTAAAAGTGCAGGTAATTCCATGACCGGCACTTTTACAGAACTGCAAAACTACACGTTTGCTGGTGGGGGACAATGACTTACTCCAGCCAAAAGCTGGAGGTAAATCAGGCCCCCTCTGGCAGAAAACTGGCGGTATTGCTGGCACGAGAAATACCAGTGCCGGTAATGCTGGCAATACCCTCCATGGAGTCCTATGGGACTCCCTGGAATGGGGATTTACTGCCCTTTCTGCCACGTGTAATATCCCAGAAATTCTGGGATATCATGAGGCGAAACCGGTAGGTTAGTTTGCCGGTATCCAGCCTGAATTACCAACGCGAAACCGGCAAATTTATAATGCGGCCTAAATCTTTGTTTCAAACATGCATTGATTTGCATTGCTGTGGCTTTAAGTTAAAACATGTAAATCTAAAGTTTCGTTTTTATTTGTTGGTAGATTTAATGTGTTAAACGTATGCTCTATGTGCTATTTTCTCTAATGTCATACTACCACCTCTGTACTATCCTCCCTCCTTTCTTACTTCATATTTCGTGCTCTGCAGTAAAACATTTATTTGGCTAAATTTGGAGCGGAACTGCATCTGTTTTGTACAGAGCACTCTTTCACCCTATAGAGCTATGAAGGCGCTACATGGAAGATGCAGAGAGGGTGCAGATGGCATACAAAAGACAGATACATCACAAAGATCAATAAAAAAAAAGCACTGCAAGCCACCAGTTCAGTGAAGCAGCATAAAAAGGTAGCAACATTCAGTATGGGGCGAAGAGACTGCAGTGATCTGTGTGCCGGGATGCTGAGATGCAGGTATGCAGTGTTACACTGGAAGTTGACTGTAGTGCAGGGTCAGTGCTCCAAATAAGACTGTTGGAGTGAGAGCTGTCTGGGGTGTGTAGGGTTCAGTGGTTTGTGTATGGGTCTGTCTTCTGTTAAAGTAAGGGCTAAGGAACTTACTTGTGGAACAGGAAATAAAGTACTTTCTTTCCAGCAAGAGTCAGCGTGGCACTTCATCACAGGAACCGGACTACGACGGTATTCTATTGCAAGCAAATCTCGTTTAAAACAAAAAAAAAAAATGGTTGAAATGATCGGATTTCGGCTGTACCAAAATTACCTACAGCCGAAAATGCCGAACATTTCAACCATTCGGTTTTCATTATAGCGAACAAGGGAAGCAGGTGTTGCGGGGGTGTCCCCCACACCCTTGTTCGCTATAATGGAATCAGAGGTGGTGGGGGGGGGGTGCCCACTGCATCCAAAACAATAACGTTTTCACCAAAAAAGAAAAAAGAAAAGGACCCTGGCAGCGCCAGTTCCCATCCACGGGAAAGTGAAGGGAACTGGTGTCGCAGGCACTCTGCGGCACAAAGTGAAGTGTGCCGCCAAAAGGTAAGTAAGGGGTTAGGGGGAGCGGGGTCTACAAAGGCCATTTAGTTGTGGGCTGCTTATTTCGAATACGAAATCTTAGAATTCGTACTTTTCATCTTCGAAATATTCATATTCGAAACAATCACGTACATCTGACTACCACATGTGGATGACAAAGTGGTCTTCTAAGGTGATCCGGACTGTAGTGGGGGAGCAGCAAACATCCTCATAACCACTGCCCTCCAAGGAGCAACCATGTGCACTCCATCACGTAAGGAGTCATATGCCATCTGGGGAGGGTCATATCAGTGGGTTGTTTGTGCCTGCAACCCCAATAGTGAGTGGTGGAGCGTTACCAGAAGACTGGTCTCATTTCGAGGGTCAGTTGCTCCATTCAGCGTGTAGGGTCCAGGCAGCTGCTGAACAAGGAAGAGTGGACTAGAACTGCCGTGGATATGAGAACTGTGCGGTGGGAAGTGGCAGGAACAAGTCAGTGGGCGCAATTGTGTTGCCAGGTGCTGATAGCCGGCAGGATTTGATAAACAGCTGGACGGGTGCTCGGCTAAGTAGAAAGACGGTTTGTGGCGCAGCCATGAAGGCAATTTTCCAAAAGACATGCTGTGTGGGCTGCTCAATCTCCACACTGCCAGCATAATGTAATAATAATGTCAACAAATAATTGTAAGAAAGCACTGGCCAGGGGCCAAAAGCCAGCTGCAACAGGGCCCTGAAGACTTTCCAAGTTATACATTCCAATAGATATTGCTGCTCTCTATGCAGCCGAGGTGGAGCCAGCTCCAACACATTTGGAGCTGGGGCAAAAGGGGCAGTCACACACATCTTGGGTGCAGAGGTCGAAGTGGGCGGGAGCGGTCGGGAGTGGTGCTCCTTAAGTTTAACTGTTCCTATACTTTTATTTTAAAAATAAACCGTTCTGGAACGGTTTAGTTTTTAAATAAAAGTATAGGAAGAAGTTGAAGCTTGCACTTCAGTGCACTGCACTGAACATTTACTTATATAGCAGGGGTGTTTATTTGGGGGTTTGAATTGTGTGTGGGAGGGGGCCGGGCAGGCCAGCAGGGAACATAGTTCCACTACTTCTTTTTGTACACTTCGACCGCTGCTTGGCAGTAGGAGGACCAATGGAAAGGTGGTGCAGAAGGGAACACCTCTGAGAGCAGATGGTTGAGTAGGCACACGACTCCAAAGTTTTAGAATAATAACCTATCATCACTGTACATGCATGCCAGAGAGTCAAGGAATGAGAAGGTGCTTAGCAACATTGTTATTTCAACGGTGTTCCCCCAATCGCGTTTGTGTGAAGTTACCAGAATGCCAAACAAAAAATTCGGGACATTCTGTGGAGTGGGAGGGGAGAGGCCCATGACAGGTGATGGCAGTGATCAGCGGCATACCAAGTGGGTGTGCTAGTCTTCAATTATAAACAGCACACCTTACCTGAAGGAATATAACCTGTTGTGGGAGTAAGCATCATCTCCCACAAGAAAGAAATTCTGTGTCGTCGTACTGCGGGTGCTGCTGCTGTTGGACTTGCAGCAGTGAGGAGAGGTCCCATCCAACTGGACACTGTGTTTGCAGCAGTATGGAGCGGTGTCATACAACCTGCCATTGGTTCATATATTGTGGTACTGAAACAGTTCATCACAACTTTTGGAGTTACAGTAGGAGGTCAAGGAACTGTTGGTTCAAGAGAATATCCGTAGGCTCAGTTGTGTGAGGGAGGCCTGTGTTTTGTTATCATTGTTGTTTGTGGTTGATCCAAGTTGAAGGGTGACTTGTCCCAGCTTTGGTGTGCCATCATCATAGCTGTCAACTCACACGCTTTTGGCGGGTGTCACCCGCCTTGTAAAGGGCTGACTCACCCGCCAAGCCTCCTGGACGCCCATTCATTCCAATGGGCGTCTCACCCGCCAAAAACAAAATCGGGTGATTTCACCCGCCTTTGCGAAACAAATGGTTAAGAGCTATGCATCATCCTCTGGGTTGGTAGGCAGGACTCAGGAAGCACCTCAATTTTGAGGTGGTCATTAATTCAGCATAGTTGTGGGCATGCTGCTATGTTGTTGAGGTTCAGCTGTCTTGGTGCATGGCTGTGGTTGCGGTTGCCAGGTCTTGAGGTTATGCATTTTTTAATTAGATTATGAGTGCATGGTTGTTTGTTTATAGGTTTCATGTCTTCAGAAGTTATGCAGTTATTTATGCAGTTATTAGGCACATGGTAGTGATTACATTTGCCATGTGTTGAGGGGACATAACGTTTATGGGGCTATTAATGCCGTTTTTGCAGTTTCGGCTGTGAATACGGTAACCTGGTGGTTTACATTTTACGGTTATTTCGTGCTGTTTGATTGTGCAATAGGGTATTGCCTAAGCAGGGAGTATTATTTCATAGAGGTTTATAGAGTTATTGTCAAGTGTGTTGTTTATAAACCATACAACAATAGGGTTTATGCCTATTTTAAGGTGTTGTATAAAGTGTGTAGGCATGGATGGATAAGAACTGTGGATACTGGTTTGTGTTGTGCATGGATGGACAAGTATTTCGGATACTGGTCACAAATATTGTTGGCCAGTGTGCTGTTGTAACTGTGTGGGTCAGTGATGTGATCACACTTTTCCATTTCCTGTATGCGTGTGTTGTTGTCTCTTTGTGTTTCCCGGGTGCTTTGTTTTTGGCCAGACATTGCTTCTGTTGAGGCGTGGTGTGTATTTTTCTGTGAGTGGCAGTTGGGTGATGTCTACAGTTTATGTGTTATCTCTGCAATTTTGATTTTGTGGTGATGATGTGGAGTGGTATGGAGGAAGCCTTCTAGTGATTGTTTTGTTCTGTATGTGTGGTGAATTTTGGTTGAGTATGTTTAATTATTTATTTAAATACAGGAGCAACAATGCTCTTTAGATCACAGAACGTACAATAGATAAGAAATCAGATTTGACAGTAAACAGTGAGCTTCCTAAAATGGGGTGAGCATACATGGAGGTGGCTTGGGTGTGTATGGTCCAGTGGTCTGTGTATGGTCTGTCTTCATAGTGTGTTAAGGTAAGGGCCAATGAACTTACTTGTGAAACTGGAAATAAAGTACTTACATACCAACAAGAGTCAAGCATGGTAATTCATCACTGTAACCGGACTACCACAGAGACAAAACTAACAAGACGAGGCGGACCTTCAAATATCCCAAGTCATCAATTCAATGTAAGAAAACAATGCCCTCGGGCCAAAAGCCAACTGCAACACTGCCCAGAAGACTTTCCCTGAAGATTTTATGAATCCCAATAGATAATGCTGCTCTTTATACACCAGAGCAGTAGGAGGGTTCTGAGAAAGGCCTTACATCGGGTAAGTTGGTTGCAATCAACACCCCGGCCATCCAAATGAAAGCATAGGCAGGCCGTGGAGGGTGGGGGAGATAAAAGAGGTGCCAGAGCAGTGGGAAGGTGCATCTCGGTGGCCAGCCATTGTTTACCCCTTCAGTACCTGTGCCTTTTTCTGGGTAGCTATGCCCAATGTGCGATACCCAGCAGCCGGCTTTACCACAACCTCCCTGGCAACACAGCCTTCTCGCTCCAAGTTTCTCATTGTCTGTAGACGTCTCTGTACATCTTACCCTGTATGATCAGCTCTGTGTCCACCTCTCTGTTCACAGGCCGTGGTCAGCATGATCTTGCATGCGGCATGCACTCTCTGCCACAGCCTTTCCTCTCTGGTACACTTCCAGCATTATGATCCTGCCGCAGCAGCACCACACAGGCAGCCAGCCATGGCCACCACAATCAGTCATCAACATTGCTGGAAGTTGCATAGCTCCTTTTCTTTCCATCATAATGGGGGCAACACATGATACTCTCATGTTGTCCTTTTGACCTTGTTTCTGCCTTTCCATGAAACCAGTCGTCTTTTGGACCTTTTTTTAGAAGGTTTTTCTTTTAATGATGGAGCGAGGGGACATCCACAGTTTCTCTCCCGCCACTACCTGATCTCTCCCTCCTGATTATGTGTACTGGACGCTGTCTTTTTTATTTATTTTTTAGAAAAAAAGCATTTTCTCACATTTCTTTTTAAAACGTTTGCGTATTCATTTCCTGATCTTTCAACTTTTTACTTTCGAATCTTGCATTTGCTCCTGATAGAATCGTTTTGCGTATGCACTAGAGCTGTTAATGTCCTAATTGCACATGGTGTCACCTAAAAGGGGCATCGTGTAGCTTAGAATGAAAACAACAAGGAAACACAATGGGCCTCAGTACAAGTAGCCTGGTAAAAACAGGGTCATTACTGGCATGCCGGTAAGAGCAGATCCGTGCTCACATGAACCCACTAATAGCGGGTGATTAGGAGTGCAAGAGCACGCGCGAACCCCCATGCCGGTAATGGCCATACCGGCATGCCACTAAAGGCCCTCCCATCCCCGATAGCGGCATCACGGGACCCGCCGATACCAGCACCGCCTAGGAGGAACCCCTAAATACCAACCCGGTAATACCACCATGCTAATACCGGGTTCGTAAAACCGGACCCGGAAATAATGTCATCGTGCAGGAACGAGAAATTGGCCGGCGGCCATCTTTAAAATCGCAATCCATTGCCATCCTCCCTAACCACCAGTCCATTCGTGTTGTGCTGTGTTGGAAAACCCTGAGGATGTCCAAAGCCACCCGGAAGACGGCCCCCTGGCAGCGGAAACAGCGTTTCTCAGACGCAGAGCTAAATATGCTGGCGGACACTCTGGCTGCACATGCAGACATAATGAAAGCAAATGACATGAAGCGTGATGCCCAGATGAGGAAAAAGGAAATCTGGCAGGAGGTTGCCCGGAAGGTGTCGGCCGTGGGGACTGCCCCACGTACTGTGCGTGACTGCCGCAAGAGGTGGGATGACCTCCGCTTCAGGGTGAGAAAAATCCTGTCAAGCAATAGGAGGGCGGCCATGGCGACAGGCGGGGGTCCCCACTCACCTGCAAAGTTGATGCCCTGGGTGGAGACTGCCAGCACATTTATCGATCCTGAGTCAATTGAGGGATTTGGAGAGGTGGAGATGGGTGCCGCATCATCCCCAGAAGGAGGTGAGTGACCCTGCACATCCTTGTAGGGGAAACCATGACGTAGCACAAGTGACGTGGAAGTGAGACTAGGCAAGGCAATGCATGTCCCTACACCCACATCAACATATCGAAGTCAAGATTACGGCCCAAACCCTGCCACAAAGAACTGCATGTTGAGTGCCAATCCCATAACCAACACACAGGCAACATACCAGGAACGTGCCCATGTAACCCAACACACAAACCCCATATCAACGGTATGCCACCTGCCATGCATTGATTGCCAAAATGCCCTCTCAAAACACCAAGTGCCACACACCTGTAAAACTTGGATGCATGAATGGATGAATATTGAACAGCACAATTGTATGTTGCTGGCAGGTGACACCATCACTGATGACCTGCATCTCTTCTAACCCCCAGGCACCCATGAGGAAGATGCCAGTCAGGAGAGGAGCGCAAGGGCATCCACATCACACCATATGACAAGGGCCACCGCCACCACCACCCCCCAGCCAGACAAACAGGCCAGACCAAGCCAGCCAACAACACCTGCTGCCAGTGTGGCCGACACACATCAGGACCAGCAGCACACTCCCACAACAGTCGGAGGGGAATCCCTTCCTGCGCCACCAACCACCGAGGACATTGTGGATGCCAATATGGACCCCGAGGGTGCCACAGTTGTGACTTCTACACCTACCCCAAGCCCCCTGACCACCCCCCCCACCCCATATGGAGGCCTACAGCAGTGATGATCCCTGCCTCCATGACTCCAACCTCAGGAATTCGGACGTGTGCCCCTTCGTGGAGGACAGCATTCAGGATGTAGGCCTTGTGCATGCACCATTCACCACTCCAGCTCCCACCACTCCAGCTCCCACCAACACCCTGGAGTCACACCTGTCGAAGGTGGAGGCACGACAGTAGGCAATGCTGGATCTCATGCAGCAGTATATTGCCGTTGGGGAGGACACTAGGAGGGCCATTGCAACAGCCATGCGGGGACCACAGCGGCCATTGGGCAGACCACAGCAGCCATAGCAGCGAACACAGCTGCCGTGAATGCGTCAGCTGTGCTCATGAGGGACTGCCTTAGGGCAGTAACCCAAGTCCTAACTACCATCCTGCTCCATATGCAGAGGCCACGCCTTCGAGCAGGCGTGGAACCTGCTTCAGAAACATCCACTGCCAAAACACCTGCATCCTCAGTTCCCGCAAGCCCTGTGCGGATGACCCGCAGGAGTTCACGTCTCTCGGAGATGCCACACCCGGACAACAAAAAGTCCAGGAAGTAGAGTGCCCAGACAATGGGAGTGGGACACATGGTTGTGGGTGAAGGGAACCATTTCATGAAGTACATTTTGGGACTTTTGGGGTTTGTAGGGTGGGTTAGGGAGTTCACTGGGGGTTTTGGGGGTTTGTAGGGTGGGTTAGGGAGTTCACTGAGGGTTGGGGGGAGTTTACACATTTTTCCCTGTTTAAAAAAATACACCCGTTGTGTGCCAAAAAATTCAGTGGCTGGACATTGTTCATTTTGTGCATATCCATTTAATGTGTGATGGTGTTCAGTGGCCAACTCCCAACAATCCAAGTGTGCATGTCCACATGGAGCCAGTGTGTCACTGACACATGTCTATCATAGTCCCTGTAGTTCAGAAGTATTCTTGAATCAGTGCTTGGCATACAGTATGGCCATCCCGTGCATCACGTACTGGCAGGGGGCTACTTCACCTCCGTCTCCATCCTCATCATCCTCAACCGGGGCATACATGTCAATGTCAGGTGGCAGTGGTACATTTCTCCAGACGCACATGTTGTGCAGCATGACACAGGCCATGGTGATCTTTGCCACCTTCTCAGGACTATATAGGAGTACCCCACTAGACCTGCTTAGGCAGCGGAAACGCGCCTTCAACAGGCCAAAGGCCTGCTCTGTCAGAACACGGGTACGGGTGTGCACACGATTGTACTCCTCTTCATGGTTGCTCTGCGGGTTTGGCACAGGGGTAAGTAGCCATGGCCTCAAGGGATATCCTCCATCACCTGCAAGCAAATACAAATATGTCTGTGTCACTCTGAGCTGCCACCTTCAGGAAGCACAGTCATGGCCGCAGCTATTTGGTGTGGACATGCACATGTCCCTGTACGTATGCAAAATTGTTACCTAGATGCATACTATACTGTTATGTGGTGTGGTAGTCTGGATGGTGTTCAATAGATGGTGCAGGGTGTGATAATGCATGCTGAGGCAGATGTACTGTGGTAGTACGACAATGTTTAGCCTCCCATTCATACTGTGTATTCTACACTATGCATGGTCACACTAGCCACATTGGCACAGTTGCAATCCTGTTCAGTCATGCATTGCTTGCCATCACCATGGTGGCCTGGTTGTGCCTCTTACTTGTCATCGATATGCATAATTGGTAAAAATGTGTGCCAGTGATGTGTCATGTTCTGTTTCGTAGGTTCAGGCCAGGTGTGTGTTTAGCTCTGCATGCATTCTCCAATCACCAACAATTGCCACCCAGGTGGAGTATGCACCCCCCCTTTCCCACCCAGGTGGAGAATGCATCCCCCCCTTTCCCACCCAGGTGGAGTATGCATCCCTACACATCAGTACCCCAAAGCACTGCCATGGGCCAGTTGGGCAACTCACCAAGCAGCCAAGCACATGGTCCAGCATGTCACTCCATGTGACGGGGTAGCGTGGACTTGCGCAGCACCATGGCATCATATGTTGATCTGGGAAATCGGGCGCAGCAATGTGTGATTATCTTGCTGGACTCACAAACCATTTGCACATAGATGGAGTGGATTTGCTTGTGATTGCGGTACACCGCCTCTATGGCATGGGGGACTACCAACTCCACATGGGTGTAGTCCAGGGAACCAACACAATTGGGCATTTTGCCAGTGCATGGAAGCCTACTTTGGTGTCGGCTATCTCCTGGGCAGTCCGTGGTAGGGATATGTGGGTGCTTGCGTGCTTCAGGAGGGCATCCAGCATTTGGTTCAACATCCGTGAAAATAGTGGTTGTGAAATGCCATGCAGCTGACCCACTGTGTGTTGATAGGTGCCTGTGGCCCGGAAGTGGAGCACAGGCACCACCTTTAGTAGCGGGGGGATGGAAGTGCGTATTTCTATGAGGCTGGCAATGTTGTTGTGTATCATGTCCACTATGGTAGTGATGGTGTCCCGGTCCAACCCAGGGTGTGGATGTGCTCAGGGGTTAGGTTGAATGACCTGGGTCTAGTGCTTGGGATTGGTGGCTGCCTACGAGGCACTGTTGAATGCACTGGTGGTAATTGCTGGGCCTGTCTCACCCTCCTTCTCCTCCTGCGTCTCCTCTGTGCTGCCTGTTGTTGCTGCTGTAGTTGTTGTTGTAGTTGGTGTTGTTGTTGTAGTTGTAGCAGTATAGGCATGTCCTCCAGCACCATGATTGTAACAGCTAGTGGTAGCATTTTGGTGTTGGAAGGGGTGTGGTGTGTGGGTGTGCTCATTTAATACTGGCCCAGCCTCCGTTGTCTCCAGCTGTGGTGATTGTGTGCACCTGTGGCAGTTGGCTTGATTGCTTGATGCCTGTATCGCTGTCATCGTGCAGGCCGTGATTACTGGCTTCTGGATGCTGGTATTTGCATGTCCGCGTGGGTTGGGATGTCCTCCTATTACCGGCATGCCGGTATTTGTTCCCCGAAGGGGCGCGTGTACGCACCCATGCCGCTATTAGAGGCACCGTTATTTACGGTGCCGCTATTAGTGGGTTGGCGGGTCAGAATACACCGGAGCGGTAAGCGATGCCGGTAATCCTTTACCGGCATCGTTTTTCCATTACCTCCAACCTCGTAATGAGGCCCAATCTATATTAAACATTGTCGCATAGTACATTGTGAGGAACATATATTAACGAAGGTATTAGATGTCACTTTCTCAGACACGCTTCATAATTTCCTATCCACAATCCTTTAAAAAACTATGAATTCCTCTGAAATACAAAGAACAAATTCGAGAGTATGGGTAACAAAGGTTTGGTTAGATATTTTGCAAGTATATTTAATAGAATTATCTGAAAGCTTCCATTTTGTGTAATTAGTTGGTGAGGTAGCTCAATAAGTTAATGCAAACAGTACAACGATCTATGTGCAACTCTAGCCAGATGTAGAAACCGAGACGTTCATCCTTCCAAGGTTCATCGAGTAAAAAGCATTGATTTAGGTTACAATAACATCTGGTATTAGTAAGTGGATGAAGCAAACTGTAAGTACTGCACGAAAACACAGTTTGGTTTAGAAGAATAACAACACGGGGGTGATTTAGAGGAATACAGCTTTCTGCAAAGCTCACTGAAGCTCACCCAGCGTAAATCATCCCACGACAATACATGTTTGTTATGGTGCCGCATCGGTTTCAATCATCTAAATAATAGCGCGAAAACATTTCACAGCTGTAGACCCAACAGACATGCAGGCCTGAAGGGATATTTCCCACGTATTACAACATATTAATTGCCTAGGATTATTTCCTCTGCTACAGAACGCCCAGCCCCACAGAATGGGTTAATGACTCCGGTGTACATAAGTGGAAACTGTTTAAGGGGATATTAATTGAAATGCATTCAAGCAATTACACATTCCTGAAAGCTACATTGTACTGGCTTGAAAGCCTCTAAATGACTGGCTCGCTGCTCCGAGGCATCCCAGCGAGCACTGCGCGGTGGACGCTTGGAATCACCTGGGGTACCCGCCCAAGATGTGTTCACCATTTCACACCCACCCAACTGAAGTTCTCCTCAATAAAGCACGCAAGACATTGAAAAAAGACACTCGTGTCTATTGTTGAACACACTCCGTTAGCTTTAAGCAATAACGCAGCACATGTTGGCACGTACACAGTGTAAAATTGAACAAATAAAGGGGGATTATCATTTTTCTTCCGAGGCATGAATAACTGGCAAAAGCAACCACACATATTGGCCGCTTGATCCATTTAGTTTTGGCTCAGGAGGCACTTTAGTTCCACGTGTGTAAACCAAAACTAATATCCTGCAGTGTTGAGAGGGATGGGCGACCTTGAACATGGATATAACGCCAACTCTCCAGATTCTCCAAGCATTTCTTGCGTGAGCTGCGAGACAGTACAGGCCTTCCAGTGAGGATCATAGTGCTCTAGCCCCCAGCTGTTCTTGCCATTCTGTATTTGCCTTCTATGGTCCATCCCCGGACACATTCATGTGCAGTCTAATAGAATGCAGTGCCACGCGTGGCCCTCAGTGTCTACTCTCCTGTATGTCCTGAGCACCAATACCACAGCTAGCTCAGATGGCCGTTGTACCTGCCGCGTCTGGCTTCACAGTTAGGGAATTTATGTCCCCTGCACACTATCCGTTGTCTGGATAACCAGACCAGTAATTTAACATCTAGTTGTAGACATAATTATACAGAATTCAATAGATATTTGCAAATCGACATTTGGTGTATCATACATTAAAGAATGACAATATAATAATTATTTGTCAAAAGAATCTTCGTGTTTATTCATTCACAATGATGTTCACATATGTAGTACAGCCTAGATGTCAAGGCTGTCTTTCTCTCCTCTGCACCTCAAATTACATCCAAACTGATCTAAATATATATTAGTGCACATTAACGTACAACGGGGATAACTGATTAGGGTGTGCATAGTGTTCATACCACTTTACGTCTGTCTTCACATCAGGTTTCTACTGGTCTCTGCTGAGGTGATGATCCTTCCCATTCCTCATGCTAAGCAGAGATGTTTATTACACTTATTATTTTATTTTTTGTATTTATTAAACATACTGTTTTATTACAAAAATGTTTGTTTCAATGCCCAATGTCAAAAACATCATGAGTTAAGAGCGTCCAAATATTAAGGTTATCCAGTAGTTACGTCAATCCTGATATCCAAAGAGTGGGGTAGCTATGGAGTAAGAAGTAGTCCATTTTAAGTCCACACTCAGAAAAACCTTCTACTTGTAAGAAGGTAGTTGAAGTTTCCTTCTGAAGTGAAGAAAGGAATTCGCTAATGACAGTGGACAATCTGTGTTCTCTGTTGTTCGACCACCCCTTTAAATTCCCTAAGCCAAGGTTGCTTGTTTCTCCAAGGATAAGTTAGTCTATTGGTCCAATAGAGGAACCTTTGAAGTCTTTAAGTCTTTTCTTGAATATCGCCTCTAGGAAGATTGCCATAGATTCATAGAAGAGCTATTTCCTCCATAGAGGAGCTCCCACCATAAGCCTGCATCAGTGCCTGCCATGTTCTTCAATCTATAGTAAAGTAAACGCGTTCTCTCTTGTCTTAATTCAGGGCAGTAAAGGATCAAGTGTTGTAGTGTTTTGTTGCATTTGTTACACAGTCTGCACGTCTTAACGCTATCCCTTCCACCATATAGACAAAGCACAGATTTTGTATGCAGAACGTTGAGACAGAATCTCAAGAGCAAGTTTCTTGAGATGGGATTTTCGAATCTTTAGGTAGGCTGGCAGAAAATTAAGTCTATTGGTCAGGGTTTTTGATAGAGTAAGATGGAAGAGAGGTCGACATTTTTGCTTCTGTTTACGACCAGTCAACCACCCACAGTGTTTTTTTTAACCAATAGGGGGGTTTCACAGAGGGTTTTTGTTTAAAGTCCCAGATGGGTCAAGATTTCCAGGCATCTGGAATTCCATTTGCTCAACGTCCACTCAAAGGAACTTTCCGGCCTTATCAGATTGAAGCAGCTCCAGGTGGCCTGAAGTCCAGCTCCATTGTGTTAAAGCGATTTATTTTAATTTTTATTTTTTATTGTTTAAAGAGTGTACCTAGTTCGAGAGCAAAGGGGCGCTGTACAGAGTGTGGGTAGCCAGCATTGGGGCTGCCATGTGGTAATAGTAGCACTGTACTGTGAGATCTGTGTGTCGGTTTGTGTGCCCAATGGAATTAGTCCTTGGTCAGGTGTTGTTGAAAGGGCCATGTTTTGAGAGATTTGCGAAATTGGAGAATTGTTGGGGCATTCCGATCCGACACCCGGATTCAGTTCTAGAGGGTGTGTGCATGACAAAGGAAGGATTATTTGTGGGTCCTCTCTTTGCGGAAGAGTTGTGATTCAAGACGGTTAGTTGATTTTCTGCCTAAGGAGCGTGTGCCACCAGATATGTGGAGCTTAGCTTCCAGGTACGCTGTTGTGCTACTTGTGACTGCTTCATAGATGATACAAGTATCCTGCAGACGTCATTTGGGCATCTCCGTGAGGTCTCAACCACTACCATTGCGGTCTCCCGTGCAACCCCTGTATTAAAAAAAAGGTAAAAACATATATATTTTTTTTAAATGGAAGCTCCAGTCCAACGCACTTGTCGTTTCAGAAATGATCCGTACATCCTGCCATTGAGCATGACAATTGCCCTTATTGGTTTGGCCCAATGTACTTCCCATAGAAAACTGCAAGTATTGCCTGATACTGTGCTGTTACCGCCAGTGGGAGAAGAGTTGGGCTACATTTGGGCAGGTTTGGTGGCCCAGCTGGGCTAAATGTGCGCTTCCTCGTTAGCCCAGCATTCCCCAACCCCTTCTTGCAAAATGGGCGCTGATTCGGCTTGGGAGTTACGCGCTTTCCCTTGGATGGACGACCTCATGTTAACTGTCTGTTGGAATGCCCTTTAGGTGGCTGGCTGAGCACAGACAGAGGGGGAGTGACGTCCCATATTGTATAGCTTTGTGTCAGTGTACACTTGTATGGCTGTGAGATACCAGCTGTGACGTCACTGTGGAGTGGGTTTGAATGAGCTCCAGTATTGGAATCTGCCCCCAATCCCAGTGCAGCGCCGGAAGTGCATTGGACCTGGGCAGGGCTCTGACGAGCATTTATTTATTATTTAGTGTTTATAAAGCGCACTTCAGCCCGGGGGCATTGTGGCGCTGTTACAGACAGTTGAGCTTTGTTGCAATATACATACAAATTTACATGATATAATACATTTTGTACATGGTACAGATATGGTTTCTGGATTGAAGGAACAGTGTTAGGTGAATAGGGTGGTTTTGAGAGATTTGCGGAATGCTGTGAGTGAGGTCTCTGCTCTGAGTGTGTTCGGGAGAGAGTTCCAAAGTTTGGGGGAAATGTGTGGGAAACCAATACCGCCTGCTTTTGCTCTGTGGATGTGAGTGATGCACAGTTTGCTGGTGTGGTTGATTCTTTTGGGGCGAGGTGATGTGTCTCTAAAGATGGTTTCTGAGAAATATGTTGGGGCAGAGAGGTTAAAGCATTTGTGTGTTAGTGTGAGTGTCTTGAATGTGATCCTTTTTCTAATGGGAAGCCAGTGAGCGTTTCTTCTGGCCCGTGAGAGGTGGTCTCTTTTTGGGATTCTGAGGGATTCTCTGAGAGCGTTATTTTGGACAGTTTGGAGGTGGTTGAGTTTTTTGATGGAGGTACCTGCTAGGAGAACTTTGCAGTAATCTAGTCTGGCCCCCATTGTAGCTCTAGCTATGGATAGGCAATTTTGGTTCGCTAGGAAAGGTGAGACTGTGGATATGAGTTTGGTAGTGTGGGCAGATGCAGAGGCTATGGCGCTGACTTGTCTTGTCATGGATAGTGTGGAGTCTAGATAGACCCCTAATGTTTTGACTGAGGAGGAGACGGGGATGGAGGTGTTTGTTATCTATGGACAAGTTGCACTATTGTTGGTTGAGTTTGGCCAGTGTTTCTTATGTGCCCAGGATGATGATTTCCATTTTTTCCCCTTTTAGTCACAAACCATTGGCTGCCATCCAGGCTTAGATTATGGAGTAAATCCTTGTGAAGGCTACGGCGTCCTTGTCGTATGTGCCTGTGAGGGTTAGAAGTACCTGTGTGTCCTCAGCATAGTTTGTGTAGGCTTTGCCGAAGGAGTCAAGTTTATCAAAAAGGGGTTTAGTAAATAGGTTGTAGTAGAGGGTGGGGGCGGTGCAGGGGCCTTGTGGGACTCTGCAGTGGATGGTAGATGGGTCTGCGTTAACTTGGCCTGAGAATACTTTCATCTTTCTGGCTTCAAGGAAAGATGTTATCCAGGAGGAGGCGTTGTTAGAGAAGTGGGCAGCCTGGGTGAGGTGTGTGCTAAGGGTTTTGTGATCTACAAGATCGAAGGTGGCCGAGAGGTCTATGAGTAGGAGGGCAGGTTTGCACTGGTACACTGGTGCTTTATTAAGAAGAGAATTATGGGTAAGATGAGCTGAAGAATTATACATTTAAATGTTCAAATGTTTAATATGAGTCTATGTTTTTTTTCTCAAGTATCCAAATCATTGACACTGGGGCTCCACATAAGTTTTCTTTATTGTTTTATTTAAATGGTACTTGGAATCTTCTTTCCTGATAATGATGTTCTGTTATGTAAATGAAAATACTTTAATAGAGAATATTTAGAAAAAATAATAATAACAGTAATAAGCCAGTAAGAGGACTCAGCCGGTTAAACACGTGTTGCTCTGATCTGTGTTTGATCTTTAGGTTGCAGATTTGAATCCCAGCAAGTCCAACTCAGCCTTTCATCCTTCCGAGGTCAATAAATGAATACCAATTTCAATTGGGTAATAATAGTAATGTATTAAATTTATCCGATGTAAAGTGCTTCGGATTAAAGCTCTGAATAAAAAACAAAATATTTTTATAATTACAACATTTAAACATACATATAATCTCATTTGATGCCATACAATTGTTATTAATTATCAATAACATGTTGCATGCAATACTATTTCCATTATAAACATGTACCATCATATTCAATTAATCACAGAATGCAACAGCTATCAAAGTTAAGAATATCGGAATGCCGAAAAGAATTATAATAAAACATGATAACGGAGAGATCAAATTTCCCCTATGTACAAAACTTGCAAACAATTCTTCTCTTAGCTGGTTAGTACCCCTACCTTCTATTAACGGGTTATATCATTATCGTATCCTTACAGAACCAACATAGTCGTGGATGGCTATCATGCCCCATACAGGCACCTGTGATTTCATAAGTCTCCAATAATTGGAATCTAAAACACATTTAAAAATACATTGCACATTTAGAACAAGGATGCGTATTACATATGACTGTTTTATTTGCAATTTATGGAATATCTTTTCATATTCCTCCAATGAGGAGCCTTTTTGCAGATGGACCTAGTTAGCGCTAAACCCCCCAACATGTAGCCTTTTCTGAAGTTCTTTTAATGCACTTCTCACATGTATATGTTATATGTTCCCTTGTATCAAACCCAAATAATATAGTTGGTACAATATTGTGGTTGTAAGCCAAAGTTATGTTTTTTTAATGAAAAGCCACCAACTAGGTGATGAAAGGTCTCCAATTTTGCTAAAATCGGATTAACTATTAATTTGTGTTTTAGCACTTGAATAGGACGTCAGAGTTTCTATAAGGAAAGTTAGATAATTACCCTTGAAAACCTTTTCTAAAGCTGTGCTTCCCATTCTCCCCACTATGTGTTTTTCTTCTCTTATTGGTAAACATCATGATATTTGTATTGTCAGTATTTATAACCAGAAATTTTTATTAGAACATGTCCCAACTGCCTTGAGGCTACGTTGAAGCAAAAGAGGAGAATAATCCACAAGGTTGTCATTTTGGTGTAAACCAACCATGCAATCTTGTTTTTACCTAACTTTGGTAAAAAATAAAGGTTGAACAAGCAGAGAGCTAATACCCAACCATATTTCAAACACCATTGTGTATCTATCCCCTCTGAAAAGGTCCCTACAATATTGATCCTGATATGAACTGCAGTTTCTGATGAAAAACACATTTTTATAATTACTCCTCAATATGCCAAGCATCTCATTTTCGCCATAGCCAATTTCTATTCACCCCATCAAATGCAGATGTGAAAACCTAAATAAGTGTATATACAGGCATAAGCAACATTCCTTTATTAAATTTAAAATCATACATTTGATTGATGACCCCAGAACCTTACGACAACTGTTTTGAAATATGAGCCTAATGTTCATCTTCTGTGCCCTAATATTTAGCTCTCTTGGCAGTAACAAGCTTAATATTATCCCTGAGATATCTATAAGAGATATCCATCTGTACCTAGAACAGGAACCTTTTTATGAAATGAGTCTGACGTGGGACTTAATTCATGTTGATGCCTATCTAGAAGACTTTGTCAAGGTGTGAAAAAATATATCTGCTCAATATTGGGGAGTATTCTTAAAAACCATGATTGCTACACTGCATGGGCCAGGAGCTTGTTACATTTTCAATATTCCAATTACAGCCAAAATGTCCTCCTTAGTTAAAACGCCATTTAAGTTGTTATGTTCCAATCTGCCTCAGTCATAGAATTTAGCTGACAGGCGTTCACAATAGAGTCACAATGACTTAACAAAGACCAGCAACCTCATAAGTCCTTTAGCTTCACAATAACTGCAATTTCTTTCAATTTTGAGGTAATCACCTTCTTATTTGCTGTATGCCAATTTTAATATCATTGCCAAATTTGTTTTTTGAATTTATCATATTCCTCCCATGAAATTGTATATAGCTGATGCAGCCTCGTGATCTCACTCTGCATCATCCTTTTTGCCCTTAAAATGGGGATCCATAAATGTCAATTCTTAGATACCAAGAATAGAACTAATCTTTATGCTGGTTAAAGCTAGGTTTACATTTTCCAACTTTGTCTCCCTTGATCAAAGTTGACATCCAGATTGTCATCTTTGTGATGTGTTTTCTCGTTCATGACATTCTATTTAACCCTTTGTTCAGTGATAGACCCACACCTTGCTGCATCAAAACATGCTTGTGTGCATAGTTTTCAATGCGATGAAAGAAAATGATCACAGGTGTCTATGCTCTTTACACTAAGGTGAAACAAAAATATAATTTATATTTGAGTTCTCCTTTCAATTAGTTCAGGTGTAACTACTTGGCATGTCATAATGTGTTCTTCCATTTAACATGAGAATGCCCCACCCATGTAGCAATTACATCCAAAGCCTTCCATTGAGATATATTTTTCTTTTTTGGAGAAAAAAAAAATATCTGTTACATTTTGAACGAAACGTCCATGTGCTAAACAGTACGTTTTCCAACTAACCGTGCATTTGGAATAAATACAGCCTGTTACCAACGTAAAAACACATGTTTCATGACTAGATCATACTTCCAGTACTTTTCTGATCTAGGACCTATGAAGGCATCATGAAGCAAGACAAATTCTAAGTTCAAAATAAGAAGGTTTAATAACGCAAATGTCAAGATGGTTGAAGGCCATACTTGCACTATGCTAAGGTGGGATTGCCCTAAATAAACAATAGTCAAAGTCTGAGTCAGAAAGTTAATCTTAAAATTCTGTCTGTGTCCAACACCTATCCTTGCCCTCCCAACTTAAGCTTAGCAATGTGTAGGGATATAAACAATAAAAGAAGTGGTGATCAAAAAATATTCTGAGCTTCTTTCAGCTCCTACCTTCCTTTTCAGCTTCCCTTATCCAAGTTCAAGAATGTTCCACTCAAGTCTTGGAATTACTGTTCTCAAGTTCAAAACAAATCCTTGGTGTTCCCTTCCCCAAGTTCAAGGCAACACAGTTCCGAAGCAAAGGGTCTTGAGGGCTCTGTCCTCAAGACAGCATTAAAGTTCATCAAGTCTCAGGGTTCCCTTCCCCAAGACTTCAGCTTGTTAATGTGTACTTAGCTTCAGTCTTTCAATGTTCAAAACATCTCCAAATCAATGTAACACTCTTTCTGGATATGCTTAACAACTCAATCAGCTTAATACTTCATGATTTGCTTCAGTAAAGTCTTTGGCTTTCACACTTAAGGGTTCCCTGGTCTAGGCACAGTTGTAAGACTATACGGTCCACCAACTACACCTTGCGCAATCAGGAACACTAGGCTCATTGGCCGACACAGGTTCCTATTTATCTGCCCCTGTGTGAAGAGCTTCTCCTTGGCAGCCGCTTCTCTTTATGTTAAAGTTCCACCCTCACTTGGCTTCCCTTGTCAGTCTCTTGGCTTTGTCACAATGTGTTACATATCCTTGACAGTGTAATATTTGCACTTCTATTAATTTGTCATCTTGCTGTACCTTTGCCCATAACGGTTTAATACAGTTCGGTATCCAATATTTGTAATCATTTACTTTGGCACTTAATTTTCACCGAACCTGCGGCTTCAGGTTCATTTAATTATTAACAATCTGTTTTGTTTGTTTGGCATTCTCCTTGCTTTCCCACAGCCCCCAGGAGTGCCCCGGGTTGAGTGCCTTTCTCCCTTCACTCACAGGTCCCTGTCGTTCCCTCGGGGCAACTGTGCTGTTTGGTTTTCGGCCCATCCGCTGGCTTACCTTTAATCGCGAACCCGCTAGCACTTCTGGTGCTCTTCTGTCCTTGCCGGCAGCTCTGCTTTGCTTCCGCAATCTCTGGTGGCTGCTTTATTTTGTTTCTTCGTCCGCAGTTCTGGCTGCGTTTCTGTCGTAACTTGACTCGTTGTGAGGAATATATGGGCCTCTGTCCCCAAGTTCCACACGGAGAGAAGAAAAAATCACTCCCTGTGCGAGCCTTGAGGCCACAGGTGATTGTTGTTGTTTCGCAGGAACAGACGCCGCCGAGGACCCCAGAGCTGTGGAATGAATTAGGTATTAGTGCAAGCAAACTCAGTACTGTCAACAATGTAACTGTTATTGAAAATAGGGCTTACCCAAGGGTTATATTCTAACTGCCAGTAACTCTGAGGCTGTGGTGCAGGGAAGCGTTGGTAATCCTTCAAAGCCAAAGCGCCAGAAACTCAGCACTGGCTACCATCTGATGATTCTTGAATGTATTCTGAAAACTGTGATAACGTAGCAGTTTGAGGAACTCTGGAGAGCTTAGAATACTAGACAAAGCAGATACGGATAATCCAATCAATCCATGAAACGTGAGCTAAAGTCAAAAGGTCCGTAAATCCAAGCAGAAACGAAACGCCAAATCCAAGGAATAAGAAAATCCAGTCCGTAATCCGTAAGCTTGAGATCTGTAACCAAATGAATCCAAGGCGAATCGAAAACGCCAAACATTGTCGCGGAACAGCTATGAAGCGACGAGTGATTCAAGTGCGTCGCTTTTATACCTGCCGAGTCCTGATCACGTGAGCGGAGCTCAGGGCACGTGACCGAGAGTTCGGCCTGGAACCAGGAAGTAGTTGTTGTCAATTACTCTTGCTCCAGCCCTCTTGCAGTCTCCATGGCAGTTGCCAGCGGAAACGAGGGAACAAATAGTATCGCCCTCTGACAGAGCCTGGAAGTTGGTGACGCTTCCCTCGCACCACAGGTAACGTGATCATGTGAAGGGCTGACTGTGACTTGGAGATTCTCGCTGTATTATGTGTCAGAGAATCACCGCAGGCATGAGTGTTTCTGTAAGGCGGTGTGCCTGGTGTGCCTGACCTTCCTACTGCACATGACAGTTTCTCAGAATATGGATGCTCCCAAACTTGTGGTTTTCTTATGGCCCGCCTGCTCATGGCTCCAAAGTTCCGTGTCCATTGTCTGCCGCTGTCCTGTCGTCCCCAAAGTCCCCACCATGGCTACCTCCTCTCAAACAGGACTCCCTGCTGGTTTCCAAGCTGGTCTCCCTGCATGTCTAAGTGTTGCTGTTTTCCACCCTTCTTATACACCTTCAACCACTTGACAGATTGCAGATGTGAGTTCCCAATTGGACTTGCCTGACTGTAATTAGAGCGACATGCCTGACCTTCACAGTACTCTGCAGGCATCTTCATCGTCTCAATACTAGAGTGATGAAATGGCTTAGTGGTGTTTACTACTCGCCCCGGTACTGTACTAGGTTGACTGAGGGAAAATGAGGGGAGTTGTTTTACAATAGCCCATAAAGTCCAGGGTTGGTTCTCAATAGGGAAAGAGGGTACCATGTCTCGCCTGTTTCCCCATTAAACTGTTTTTTCTTTAGCCTATTCCTGTGGTTTCTATATTGGTGTTTTCTTGCTCAGTGGGATGGGGGTCGCAATACCCCATAACAGCAGCTGGGATTGAGGGTTCCTGCTTAAAATGGAAAGAGAGGTACCACGCCTCACCTAAGGACATCTCATTCCCATTCCTCAAGGACCCTCTACCCAGGTGATCCTGCCTCGCTTCTCCACCCCCAGGATGAGGATGCAAAAAACTATGGCCTTTCCCTGGCTACCTGAGAAGAGGACCCAAGGGGAATAGATGTCATGATGCCCTCAGATTTCTCACAGACATTACACACTTATTATTACCACTTGCTGGGGAATTATACACGTTACCAGTGTTCTTTCCAAGATGGTATGTCCCAAAGACGTTGCACAGGCAAAATGTCATCACTCATGAACTCCCATTTCAGGACCTGAACTGGTAAAACAGTCTGAAAGAAAAGAGTAAGCCACCTTTAGGGCAGACTTTACAGCCCCTTAAAGGTGTTTTTTTTTAAAGTGCATCACAACGTATTAGCATTATCAAAAGATATGTGTTGTGCCCTAAGAGACACTCCTCGTCGCACTGCCCCCACAGGTCTTGTACAGACAGTACACCAGGGTATGTCAGGCCACCAGAGATATGACCAGCAATTTCACCTCTGACTGCAGGAACTGTACTTTTTTGCACTTCATACAGAAATACAGATTTTGTAAGAGCCACTTTGTGTGCCATGTGTCTAAGAGATGCTTTGTTTACAGTGTGTCCCAATGAAATAGTGTTATCAAAAGATCTCTTTGGTGTACTCAGAGTCATTCCCCATGGCACTACACCACAGTTATCATCCTGCCAACAAAGCTGTGTATGCCAGTTCACCAGAGAAACGTCCAGAAATCTTGCCTCCCACTGCAAGAAATGTACTTTGCGGCACTATCTCTTTTGAGTAATAGGGCCCTCTTACATTTGTAGTGTAAAACATCTTTTGATTGAATAATCATGGACAGATTTAGCAGTACTGATATATAGTGTGATAAGACCCTCTGGGGCAACCAACTTGGAGAGGACCAGTAACGACCCAAATATTGGACTATATTTGCCTCTCTTCCAACATGAGTGGGATCCTAAAAACCGTAGAAGTTGGTATTGATGATAAGAGTGATCATAATCAACTAAAACTGGTCTGTCACAATAGCACCGCCCACTTTTCCTCAAACTATGATTACAAAATTGCTGTAAACTCATCAGGCAACAGATTATCAATTCAAGTGAAAAACATTGATTGCTTGACTAAGAACTTGGCAAGAGAAATTTTACAAACAAACTGTGAAAGAGGATATCAGCATATAAATGATGGTCTCTTACTACAACAATTTGCAGTAAATCAAAGAGGGGTGAAGGGAAGACAGAAAATGACCCACCAACAAGTCTTTCATCACCAGATTCTTTAAAAAAAAGAGCACTTAGGAAAGTAATCAGACGATTGAAGAAACAGAAGCTAGTGGAAGGCTCATCACAAATCCACAAGTTAAAACATAAATACCGCAATTGGCTGAAGCTCCACAAAAAGACAATCTTGAATCATGACACCCAAAGAATATTATACCATATCAAGACCACGAACACAGCTGAAGTAAGGTCAATCATAAATGCACTAGATGCACCACAAGATGCCCTTCTGGTCAATTTGATCTCGGCAAAGAACTGGCACTTTATCATCAGAAAATGCAAATACGTAAAGAATTAGAGCCATCACAATCACCATCTGTAATTAGAGTTCCGAATATTGTCCAGGAGGAATATTCACTTGATATAGCGACCTCAACAATCGAAGGTATCATTAAGAACTTAAAAAATTCAAGAGCTCCAGTCCCGGACAGACTAACAAATGCCCTTATGAAACAAAATATGGAGCTTTGGGCAAAGTTTCTGCACCACTTGTTCAAGGGCATAGTACAGGCAGCTAAGATCCAGGTCTCACTGAAATTGGTGGTAGTTGTCCAAATCTTCAAAAAAGGGTTAAGATTAGACCCAGGCGACTACTGCCCAATCGCGCTCCTGAATACACCTGGCAAAATCTTCGGATATATTATATTAAAGGAGCTATCTAGATGGAGTAAGGATAACGAGCTATGGGATCCCTGGAAATATGGATTTGTAAAAGGTACTGGGACAGGATGTAAAATCTTCATAATCAATCTATTGAAAGCCAAAGACATACCGAAAAATGCGGGTAAGGTTTCATGGCTTTCATTGACCTGTCGAAAGCTTTTGACTCCATACAAAGAGAGAAACTCTGGGCAAAGCTGCAGAACTGGAGATGCCCAAGTTTCCTACTTGAACACATTAAAGACCTGCATCAGGGAACCTCCATCCGAGTGAAGTTAGACCAAGAGGGGCATCTGTCAGATGCTGTAACCACGAACGTGGGATTAAAACAAGGATGCCCACTTGCCCCGGAGCTCTTCAATCTATTTTTATCAGACATTGAAGATGCATTGGAGGAGGTACGCTTTTTTCCACCTAAGATGGCAAATACCGATGTTGGTAGACTCCTATATGCTGATAGATATCTGCCTTGGAAAGATATCTTGAAGCAATTGACATATTAATAAACCCAGCAAAATCAAGGGTGATGGTGTTTGATGGTGATGATCGGTGAAGAAGAGGCAAAAGCTTTGCATGCTTCTCTAAGGGAGACTCAATTAAAGTGGCAAATGAGCTCACTTACTTGGGAGTCAATACCAACACCAGTAGATGTGAAGCACCCGTATAGCGGCACTGCGCAAAAAAGCCAAAAATCGTGCAGCTCAAGGGAAAATTCTGTTAAAGAAGTTCTGTAACTTCTCACTGCTGACATTAATTTCTTTCTATAGTGCCAAAGTGGTGCCGATTTTGACATAGAGCGCCAAAACCTCACTCATGTTGACCGAAGATATCTGGTCCATTTAGAGGGAATCTTCTAGAAGACTGTATTGAGCTTACCTAAAGGCATCCCAATTCAGATTGTTAGAAGGGAATTGGCGTTAACATCTTTAAAATCTATTGCCAGATGGAACTCAATCTCCTTCTTTAGAAAATGCCTGCAAGACAAGCTTAAGGGAGGTTTTAAAATCCTATAAAAGGCCATGATAGATCCGAAAGAAATTATTCTTAAAGAGTGGATGAATAACTACCTGCAAATAATTGAAGACCTTAATGAATCTGAGAAATCACTCCTCCAAAATCCAGGTAATTTCAAGAAGAAGCTTTACTGTAAAGATTGGATTGATACACAGGAAGATATACTCTGATATATAAATCGAGATGAATTTTTGTCTGCCGAGGGAAAGCTCAATGATCCTCCATGATATCTTTAAATCTTTCCTAATTGGTTTTTGTGCCAGCAATATTTGAGATTTTGTTTAAATATATGTGTTCCTAGATTAGCTAAGACTACCCTAAATGGTCAAGAATCAACTTTTATTTGTATCGTTTGTAAGGGACAATTTGCTTTTCCTCCAATTAAACACCTCATTGTGAACTGTTCGGCTTTGAGAACAGAAAAACTTAAAACCATGGAAGACATCATAATTAACCACGGGGCGTCCTCAGAAAAAGTATGGTGGACTGTATTGTTTGAAGAAGCAAAACATAATGTCATAATTGCGCTGAAGAAATTCCTGCAAAAAATTTCTGCAAAATTAGAAACTTCAGAGTTTCTCTGCAACATTTAAGAGCTCCGATGATATTATCTTATTCCTAAGTAATCCTTAAATGATGATTTTCCTGATCTTATGAAAACATTCTACTTTTTTATTTTTGATTCTTTTTTCTTTTGTTTCTTCCTCTGCTTTTTCTCTTTTCTTTTTTTTTCTTTTGAATAATGTAATCAGGTATTTATCTAATCTTTTCTTGCTTTTTACGATATGTGTGGTGTTTTGAATTTGTATGTACATTTATATTACAAGTGGGTTAAAGGTTTTCCAATAGGAAACCATATAAGCTTAAAATAAAAAAAAATGTTTTAAAAAGAAATAGTGTGATACCGGAATTGTAATGCCTTGTATAACAGTTGATATTAATGTAATCTTAATTTCTTTCGCTAGGTATATGGTTGCATCTCTCTGGTTAAGGTTACATTGGCATTTTGTATGTTAAAATGGAAAAATATGTTCCCCTTTAACCATTGAACCTGTGGATGGATCTTTACACATCAGGCAAGCTATTGAACTAGATAGAGATAATATAGCATACAAATTTGTTAAGAATCTATGCCCTCAATCAAAAGTTATAAGACGCTGAAATAAAGGATTTTCTTTCACTCTCTTATAATGGAGATTTTCATGGCAGCATCGAAAGTTTGGAACCAGATTTCTCACAACTGACTGCCTTTGTTTTCAAGATGTGTGGCACAATTTACAATTTAGTATGAAGTATGTACGTCAAAGATTTTAGAAATCATATCAGCCAAAATCAATATATTATTTTGTAAATAAACTGGATCTATCTATATTTTCGATAAGCGCAAAGTGGTTGTGATGTTTAATACTACAAGCAATCAGAAGTAAACAAATATGCAGAAAACTTGTATTGCAGAACAAAAGAACTCTCATAATTAAAGAAGATAAATAAGTATAACACTTTTAATGTTACAAACATAAGCATAATGAAAAAGCAGAACAATGGTAATGTGTCATTTTACAAACAATCAGAAACAAACACATAAGCAAAACCTTTTAATGCGTAACAGAAGAACTCTCAAAATGAGAATTACATAAATAAGCTCAACAGACATAATGTTACAAACAAAAGCATATGAAAAAGCCAAATAATGGCAATTTTAAAATAACAATTTATCAAAAATGCATGAATAATACGAACACTTGTAATGCAGAACAGAAGCCAAGCCGTTTTTATGTTAAAGCAGAGGCATACAAATAAGCAGAAAATGTGTAACACACAACTGAAAAGCTATCTTGAGGAATATGTGCAAAGTGGAATGTGTAACATTACAAACTACCACACACATATCAATAGGCATAATACTCATGTATAATTACAAGAAACCATAAACATACACAAATTCATAAGGTTTAATATTTCTAACACAAATGGGCAAAATAAAATCTGAACATTCATAATGTCTTATATGAACATACAAAGGTTATCTAAATATGGATATTACTCCTAACACAGCATCTTTCTTCCTCATAATAGTACCTCATCAGCCACTCCCCAGCATCCACCATCCTTGTCACGGCCCATCCCCATCTTCTTCACAGTCCCTCCTTAGCCCTACAAACCCCATTCTGGTCACTTTCCCTCATTAACAACACATCCCACATCCTCATTGCAGTCCAAATCCCATCCTTGTCATAGACCCTCATTAATCCTACAAATCTCAACCTCGTCAAAGTCACTGATTACCCCCACAATACTCATCCTCATCACAATCCCACATTACCACTTAAACCCTCGTCCAAATCATAGTTCAATCTTACCCCCACAAATCTCAACCTTGCCCCAGCCGACAATTATCATTGTATTGCTCATCCTCCTCACAGTCCCTAATTAACACTGGTTCTCTCATCCTTCTCAAGGTCACATATTTACACTTCCTCATCAATATTGGAATTTTCATTCTCCTCATTATTCCCGCAGCCCTGACTCTCTTCATCGTTTCTTTTTAGCCCCACATTCTTCCTCCTCATCACAGTGGTTTACTACCACTGCACTCCTAATCCTTGTCTCAGACCCTCATTACTGCTGCATCATGTATACTCGTCACAGTCACTCATTACCCCTACAAAGCTCATCCTCATCATAGTCCCTCATTACTCCTCCAACCTTCATCCTAGTCACAGTACTTCATTACCGCTGCATCCCTCATCCGTATCACAGTCCCTCATTATTGTATCTATCGTCCTTATCACAGTCCATCATTACCATCTCATCCCCCATCCTCTTCACAATCCAAATCCCATCCTTGCCACAGCCCCTAATTATCCCTGCAACATTCAACCTCATCAAAGCAATTGATTACCCCTGCAACCCTCAACCTCATCACAATACCACACTACACACAAAAATCTATGAAAGGATGGGACTCTTACTTTGTTGCTTTTTATTTAGTTGGTGGGCTGTTTCATTTTGTGAGTTTCTTTATTTGCAATACCCTTTCTTTATTTTAGTCCTGCTTGGCTAGGGAAAGCCTATTATTTTATCTCATGTACTCTTTTTCTATTAATGTATCTAAAGTTGCATTTTAGGCTTTTTTTCGGTTCAGCATTTTTAAGGTCCATATCAATATCAAATTCCATTCATTAATTTCTTTTCTCTTTATTGTATGGTTCTTTCTTGTTATTTATTTTGTTTTAAAAATGATAGGGTCTGGGAATATTTTGTACATAGACAATGACTAATTTTATTTGGATGCAAGTAGAAAAGTTGATGCTGAAAGGTTCTCTTTCTGGACGGAGGATAGCACAGTGGCAATGCGCTGGTCTTGGAAGCAAGACCAGGCAGAGCAACAGAGGTTTGAATCCTGGAACTGCACTTAGAAACCAAACTCAGGCATGGTAATAGGCGCGTTGTAAAAAAAAAAAAAACATCATTGAATTCTATCTCAGGCTGGGAGGATAGCTCAGGTGCAACGTGTTTGTCTTGGATGCACGGTTCGAATCCCGGTCCTGCGATTAGAGACTGGTCGCCGCTATTAAGCGCAGTACAAAAGATGCATCAATTCATTAATTAGAATCACAAGATGGGGGATTGAGAACTGTATATAAATTCAAAATCTGCCTCCAATCGAGGCTGCTGCTGTGGCTGGTGGAGATGGTTTGGGGGATAACTCTGATTGGAAGTGTCAGCAGAGGCTGTAAAAGCAGCAGGGTCACGTGACACGGGACGGTTCCATGTGTTAATATCCCCACAAAAATATTGCAATACAAAAATATTGCCATATTTTTGTGGTGATATTGAGGTATGGACCCCGCGGGGGACACCCTCGCAACCCGCGCATTATTTGAAATGTGCCGGGGACACCCCCGCAACCCCTGGTCCCACAAATTACCCCCCAAAATATTGCCTATGGTGTTCCAGACGACCATATATACGGCGATATTTTGGTGGGGATAATATTACCTGATACCCACTGGACACACATTAGTCCAAGGACGGCACAAAGGCTCTTCTTGAAGCTTAATGCGTGAAAAGGAAACAACTACATTGGCTGTCACATTTTTGGCCATGATCCTATTGCAAGGTGCATCATGGGCTTTTAGCAGCAGTGGCTGAAACAAAGATAAATCAGTAGAGTGAACCAGATGGAAAAGCTATCGCCAGCCATTTATGGGATACAACAGACCTTGGGAACCACCAACAGAGATGGAACCAGGTTGTGGTGTGACACCTTCCTCCTTCAACCCAACCTTCTAGAGATCATAACATTAAAGTTGGGGAGTTTGTTGCTGTGACCCCACAGGACTTTTAACATTGACATTTTCATGATTGTACGTTTTTACGCTTGCACAGTATTGTGACAGAGTCTGGCTCACACACCGCTCTTTATGTAGCAATCCATAGAAGGTTCAGATCAAGACAGCAAACATTCCAGGGTCTGTGGATTACAGTGAGTGGGGTTCAAAGAACTTGGAGAAGAAAAAAACGACATGGCATGTAAAGAGAATATCCTTAGAGTGCGGCCACATCACTAGCAGGAGAGAACTAGCTAATTTCCTAAGGTTGGACAGAGGCAACAAACATATTTACTATTCCATGTGAACAACATCCAAAAATGAAGAAGGTGATTTTTATGGCAGCAGGAGGACATGCCAAGAGTTTCCACATTGTTTGTGAAAGGGGGTGCTTATATTCTCTTCCACATCATGCTTCCATATTTTGTAAAACAATATCACCTCCCAAAAAACACAATTACAGGAACAAATGCATACACAATAAACAGTGTTCATTTTGGTTATTTTGATGGTATGGGTGATTATTTAGATGAAACAACAATGTGAAGTACAGATTTTTCCACACAATCTTGACTCCTCCATATTCATAAGCCCAAACCCTTTCTGTTATGAAAATGGTACTCATAAACAGCTGTTTTCAATAAACAGCCGTTTCCACTCCCACGGCCCGATACATGGGAATAATTGCGTGGAAGAAAGGGTACTTGCGCCCCGTTCTGCACGTAAATCCCTGTACATCGATTCATGGAATCGAATGTACAGTACTTTTCCTGGACTTGCATGGAGTTTGCGCATGCTGCGCACATCTCCGTAAGCCATTGAGGGCCTTGCGTGAGACTCCACGCACACCATGGGCATGGCTTGTACAGAGGGCTGGGAAGGGGGCGGAACATCAACAATGTGGAAGAACGTTCTAGAAAATGGGCATTTCGAGGGATGACCTGCAGGCAGTCTCACACACGCCCACAAATGGGCCCATTCATGGATTCAATCATGCAACCTTTCACCTGGGAACTGGCCATGCAAGTCCTTCACACGATCTGCCACCCAAAGGCATTCTTATGTACAAATGCACGTAGGATTTGCAGCGCGGAGGTGGGGTTGCATGTCGGCTTTCGGGGTGCGTGTACGCAACCGGGGTTCTGAACGTACTTAGGGGTGCACGAAAGCAGTGTAGCAGGGGTATGCATGCAGAGTTGCTGAGTTTAGACCGAGTTATGATTTTTCATATGCTGGTTGTCGGGGTGCCAGGAACAGTTACGGTGGTCCCTGCACAAGGTCTCTTAGATGTAGGCCTGCTTGCAGGGGACCCCACAAACCTCTTCTTCTGCGTGTATTCGCAACCGGGTGTGTGCGCAAAGGTGGCTGATCTGGCTGTTTAGGCTTTGCGTGTGGGCGTGTCAGGGGCGTTGCGGCCGCCACTTGCAAATACGGTTACTTTGTGCAAACAATTCCATGAATATGCAGGGTGTGCATGTTTTTAATCTGCGTGCAGGCTCGCGCTGTGACCTTCTCGACGCACGGCCCTTGTGGGATTTCTGCACTCATTTCCATGAATCGGGCCCACAGCTGTCTAAACTCCAAATTTAAGACACCACCTTTCTATGTTTCAAACAAAAAGTCTGTGCCATTCCTAAATTATTAAAAAAAAATGTGTTACAGCTTGTCAAAATACACACTTTCCCTTGAGCTAGCGCTCATCCAAGCCCTTCCCACTCAGTTTGGGAGCAGTGAATACGACACGGGAACGTATGACACAATGTAAAGATTACGAGATGTCATTTGAGAGGTGATTACTCTCTAACAACGATTCAATGAATACCACGGCCCCTCTGCCACATCTGCTCTTCTCTCTCTACAAACTTTATTTCGACAAACATATGTCATAAAAGTAGAAATCACAGTACAGCGTAATAAAATGTTGTCAATAAGTGCCATAAAATCATTTAACAATGAAAACAAATACAAATTGTGTGCATATTAAGAAATGCGATTAAACAAGTCCACAGATCATTTGGTCAGATACACAAATCCAACCACACAGTAGGAGCAGCAGGCTTCACATTTACCAAAGAAACAACCCAACAGGGCCCTGAAGCTAGTTTAGAGAGGGATCAGATTCATTTAGCTCAATGGGAGAAACGATTTAATGTTAATATTTCCTTAGTCTCGTGGATCCCATTGAGATAAGAGAGCAGTGACCATGCAGCATAGGGTGATTCAGTCTGCAATAAGAAAAAGAGAGCAGGCTAACACTGGACAACTTTAAGCCGCCGAAATACAGCCAAGATTGTACGCTGTCAGATGAACTGATACAAAGGACACAACATCACAAAATGAAGTTATTAATAAACTAACACGGTCACATCATATAATGCGCTCAAATGATGAGCTATGGCCTGAGCTATTTGCGACACCTAAAATATCATTAAGAATAGCTACTATCCAATTTGTAAACAACGTATTGTACCCAATGTGCCAGGATTCGCAGGTTGGTGCACTGCTGGTTTAGTAATCTTTTCTCTCTCTAATCTGCTGATTTATATTTGAAAAAATGTGTTGACATGTTTTAAATGTTTTATTGCCCAATGTAAATTCTAGTTTTTAGATAATTTGGTGATGATGTGATGATATGATGTATAAATATGTCTTTTCTTTTGTCTTGTAGTGTAACATTTGTTTTGCTTTTGTCTTGTATTGTAACATTTGTTTTGAAAGGTTAATTAATTAACCAAGCAAAATAATAATTTTAAAAAAATGAAGAATTTCCTCTAGATGATCGTCACGACAAGGGAAGCTAACTGAGTCTAGAAAGCCCCTCAATCTGGCAGTTTCCACTCTTGATATGATATGATATGATATGATAATGATATGATATGATATGATATGGCATTTATAACGTGGGCCAGGTGACATTCAGATTGCGCAAGTGCAAGAGAATGGGGAACGGGAAAAGTGCGTGAGGGAAGGGAGAGGGGAAGTGCAGTACATGGGAGAGTAGAATAAATAAGATAAATAAAAAGCGGCTAGCTGGTGGCCAGTGCAAGTTAAATGCAGACATAGTTGCTGGTAGGGGGACGGTAGGGATACAGAAAACAGTCGCCAGGTGCAAGGGTTGCCAGGGAGGCAGTGCAGGTGTACAACTGGCGAGGCCTGGGCCCGAGATCAGAAAGGGTGGCCAGGTATCCAGTTTCAGCCAGATGTTTAGCAGGGGAGAGGGGTAGAGAAAGCAGAAGCAAAGAGGAAGGTTACATTCAATGTATTAAAACAAAGTATTAAAATGAGCCTTGTAAGTACCCAGCGATTAGAGATTTGATTGGCAAAGGTGACATAGGGTTGGATAGAGTCCAAATGGCTAATCATTGCCAACCTAACGTTAGCTGGAATTTGCAAAGTCCTAGTTTAAGAGGCTTCTTTGATATGAGCAACAAAGATTGTTTTATAAGTCATGTATGCACTCAAGCCCAAGGAGCCTACTTGGAAGGAAGAGTGACGGGACAATGAATTGAATCAAATGATCATTAATATAGTTTAGCCAGGGGATTTTGTCCCAGCCATCTGCCCATACAATAGCCCTTGAAATGTACTGCATCAAGCATGCTTTGGAATTTGCCCACATCTGTAGCCATATTAAAAGGGGGTTCACAAGCCAGTTATCCTCCAAGTCTCAATTCTGAGTGTATTGAAAAATGTGGGGCCAAACTTGGTAGACCCAAAAAGCTCTCTCAAAAACGTGTTTTCTCTTATTTTGCATGGAAGGCCCTTTTTCCATGCCCAGTGGAATGTTCCATAATTGGTTGCCACCTTTATTTGCAACTCATACACTTAACTATTATTCACAAGAGCTGGTCGGAGCACATAGCCTTGAAGATGGAAACAGCACCCAAACATTGACCCATTTGTAGCTCTTGTTTCTTAATATGAGCTATACCTGAAACCGATGGGGAAAACAGAATACCTAAATGATCAAACTTGAACACCCTGGGTAAAGCCACCCCATTACTTAGCATAGGGCGCATTTTAATGTACTTCCTGCCTGGACCACAGGCCATAACCGCTGATTTCACAGTGTTTTTTTTTCAGATACAGGGAGTTCAGAAAATGTGTGTATTCTGCAATCAGCCTCTGGAGCGCCTTGATGGTCTGGGTGATCAAAACAGTATCATCGACATATGCCAATAATGGTTCCACATTAAAATATTCTGCTCTGGAATCCATCAAGGCATTGTCCAGGCCATTAATATAAAGGGTAAACAGTACAGCAGCCAGTACACAACCCTGGCACACTCCCAGGTTTACATCAAAGAGAGGAGTGCACTGTCCCCCGTCACCATAGCGTACACATGCCTTGTCACCCGAATGAATAAGTCTAAGGATCTCAATAATCTCCAAAGGGAATTCAATGGACATGAGCACCATCCACAACTTTGTACAATTGACTGTATCAAAGATGGTGCTCAGATCCATGAAGGCCAAGAGCACAGGCTCCCTCCTGACAAACACCAATTTGGAGGTATAAGTTCACAACCTATTCTGCCATGCCCACATCCGGCATAAAGCCTAACTGAATGGTTGCCAGTATATGGCTCTCAGAGATCCACTGTTCTAGACGTCCAACAAAACACTCTCCCAAATATCTTGAAGGAGGAGTCCAACAAGGTTTTATGTCTGTAGACTGTCAGACCAGCACAGTTTCCCTTTTTAAATATGGGAATTATAGTGGCTAGTTTCCACAAGGGCGGTACTTCCCCTGTAGCCAAAATAGTATTATTGATGCTTCTAAGCTCGGGTGCCCACAGTTCCTCACAGGCTTGAACAACATCCACGGGAACAGCATCTGGACCAGGAGCATGATTATGTGATTGGCCAAGAATGGCCAATAAAACCTCATTTAATGAGAAAAAGAACAGAGTAGTAGAAAGAGTAGAAAGGCAAGGCTCCAAGGCATCAGGCTGGCTCAGGTACAAGAGTGAAAAATGTTGAATCCAAGCCAATGCCTGAAGTGACGTCTCAGTGCCCTTACTCACAATCTTATAATTTGGGCCCCTGTTTCACAAACTCCCAACATTTCTTGGAGTCATTGGCCTGAGCAGGGAGTCCCAGTCCTCCTCTTCCAGTTCAACCTTCCTACTCTTTATGGACAACCAATAGAATAACTTCATTGTTGGTCCTTTCAGGTGAGTCCAGAATAAAAAGGAGAGCTTGTTTTGCACTTCTGCAATGCTCATTAAACCATGCCTTACAGGTCTGTTTCCTGCCCCTGCAGTCCACTAAGAACAGATTGGACACAATGCCCATGAGTACCATAAACGTTGATACTTTACTAAAAGCACTGGATTCTTCAGCTAGTATTGGAAGTATGGAGGAAAAACACCTAGAGCCCGCATTTTGATAAAAGGTGTTGGGGTCTATCCTGTCCCATTGATGTCTTCTCTTGCAATTGGAATTGATTGAGGCCCTGTCAAAATACCCTGCAGATGTATATGTCAAAGAGTCACATAGCCAACAAAATCTCAGGCATATGGGAAATGGTCACTATGGGGTTTTTGCAGGACTTCAAATTCATAAATCTGATTCAATTGCTTGACCTCTGCAATTATATAATCAATTGTTGCAGACAACAGGTGATTACTAAATGTTCTATTACCCAAAATGTCCGGGAGAGCCTGACCATTAACTGATCGAGGCCCCCATTCAATCAATCAGACACCTAGCTGCACTGCCCTCAAACAAATGTGAGGGTCCACATCAAGGCTGTCAGAATACCCCAGACCTCTTCTTCCATTATAGCATAGAGGTCTTCCTGTGAACCTTCCCCCAATTTAAGGTTAAAATCACCCCCTACCAAAATAATATTATTAGGGCATGGCCTGGAAATCACAAACTCCTCCATGTATGATTGAAAAGCAATTAGCCTGCTGTTCTCTGATGTATGCAGACTGTATAAAGGTTGATAATTTCCAATGATTGTCCCTTAGCTGAAAATAAAATGATATGCTGCAAAAAGGTAATATTTGCCTTAAGATCCCTCCATGTACATTCCAGAGACTCTTTAAACAAGATCACCAAACCCCTATAACTGCGTCCCTGATGATTCTTCATTTCAAGAAGTGATAAGGAAAGGTAGCCATCCAAAATCAGGTGGTCCAAAGCCCAAGTTTCCTGGAGCAGAATTATTTCAAAATGCTTCAGGAATAGCAAAATGTCAGAATCCCACAACTTCCCCCTAGCACCCGCTATATCCAAATGAAAAGAGTGAAGAAAACTAAGATTGGGGTTTCACTATTACAATTGTCTCAAAGACTGGGTCATCACCTGCTTTTCTTGTGAAGAGAAGAGGGCAGCGCTTTCAAAAACCCTCCCATTGCATCCTCCCCATTGGATTGGCACTATTTTAAGGTGTGACCATGTCCCCTGCCAGATCTTGGTTGTGTCGGGGGAGGGTGGCCATGATGGTTAGGCGCCACCAAACATTCCATGAAGGTTCAAGGGAGGAGTGGTAGTGTCCTCTGGTCACTGTGCAGGACAAGCTTCAGAGAGAAAGGGCTAAGACATCTGGCTTTTTAAGAGATAACAAAGTAGACTAGTAAGAGTAAGTCAGGATACACATTCCACTTGCTGTTTAGTGTAGGGCCAGCTGCTGAAAAATAGTCTTTTTTTAAACCACTAAGGAATGGTGTCCCCTGGGAGACATGGCTGCATGTTAGCATTTCAATACAAACCCTCTTACCAGCAAAGCCTCTGCAAGAGCAGTCCCGAGCTTTCAGGACCATTTCAGAGCCTCAGTGCTCCCACGCGTGTGCAAGACAGAGGGGAAATCCAACATGGCGATAGCCCATTTGTACCCATGATCCAAAGGATGTGTGAATCGTGCACTCAACAAATAGAGGCATCTTCACTACAAAAGTAGATTTAAATTCACCCAATCTTTCACTTGTAAAGAAAATCACCATCAGGTCCACGCCATCATAGTGTGATTCATGCAAGGGGCAGGGAGAGGGGCATATATAAGAATGTCCCTAAAATAAACAGGTGTGGGAGCTTGGAGAAATGGGAAGGAGTCTGTTTAGAGAAGATTGGAGAAAGTAAAGTCTGCTGGAGTAGAATAGCGTGGAGATGGTGAAAGGAAAAACAGAAGATCAAAAGAATGAGGGACTAACATCTGAAGAATGAATGGTGGTCAAAGGAGAAGAAGAGGATATACAGAGAGACAGAAAACATATGGCCATGCATCCAAACATAGGGTGTTTGAGAGAGGTTGGAGGAGGTACAAGAACATGATGAAGAGCTGAGGATGCAACTCAGTAGTCATTAAGGCAAGACAGTGACCAGGGGGAAGTTCAAACAGCAACAGACAGGACACTGAGAATGGGCTGGGGGATTGTACTGCATGAAGCCTTTGTCAGGGAGGTGGCCAAGAGCCTTAAGAACAGCCCTTGCCCCATCTGTGACTGCCTCACCTCGGAGAGATGCTGCGGACCATTTGGACCTGCTGGCAAGTTTTGAGCCAGAAGCTGAAAACATCATTGTGCCAGCCGGCAAGATGTAAGAGAACAGAACCCGTGGGGAAGGGAGCAAGGACAAGAGAACAAGGATTATGGGTAATGCTGGGGAAAAAGACAGAAAGATATTAGAAAGGCATTTTACAAATTAGCGATGTGGTGTAGGGACTATGAATTACAATTGCACTACAAACATTTACACGAATTTACTATGATATACCATCCGATGAATATTATCCTGCAATAGTTAAAGATATTCCCAGATCCAAAGTACTGTTATGTATTTATTAGATTTCAATTTAATCTCCTCGGTATATTACTAAAATGGGGATCAATTTGAGGAATTCCAAAAAAGGATACGAACTGTCTGCTTTGTGGTGTGGTCGGATGTGAGGAAATATTGAAGCACTTGATTTTAACATGTCTGGTCACTAAATATTTATCTTAAACCGCTTTTGGGAAACATGTTGTTAGGCTGGAAAGGCTGTCTAGTGATAGTTTTTGGGTTCAACTTATGAGCTGTGATTCTACATCACTAGTTATATTTAGTTTTAGTATGCTAGAGGCTATTCATGTTCTGTTTGTGTATTTTATATAGTGGAATTCTGATTTTTAAATGTATATGTCATCAATTAATGTGTTCAAGCTTTTTGTATAAACTATAAACACAAATTAAAAAAAAATAAAAAAGGCATTTTCGTTAGTTTTGGAAAAGAGTCACGCGAACTCTGATGAAATTGCCAATTAGATACATCCTTTGCTTTACCACTGGCAGATTTCCAATGGCCCAGCTTTGTGTTAAGTACTTAATAAATCCTTGTGTTGAAGACAAATATACGATAAAAATACGATCAGAGTCTTTGTCGATGCACTAGAGCTTTTTGAAAGGTTTGTGAGGTACGTTCAACATCAGTGCCTGAGGAATTGCCGTATTGAGACAGGAGAGTGTGTTGGGTCACAGGAAAGGCAAGTACAAGCACGAGCCACCAACTGCGTACCAATTCCTGGTCAAATTCCAGCTGCACTTGCCAAAGGACCTCTATGACATCTTTATTCTCCCATACTATATGGATTGGGAGCTGGACAGCAAGGGCCCTCATGCTCCTTCACACACGTTAGGACATTATCCTTGTTAATTTATCACCACACATCCCCATATCCGGTTCATGGAATGATGCTTCGAAACAAACACACAAGCTTTAGATGTCGATTGCATTGTCAAGGTAGCAGAGAGTCGGGGTAATGACAACATATCTCATCTGCTCAGGGTGGCCTGCTTCATGGTATAACACACGACCATCTAATAGAACGGATTTATTCAACTGCTGGTGCTCCAATGATCCATCCCTATGCCAACAACGTGTATAACATATTTAATTAATAAAGGCAGGATGATTACAAACGTATCCTTTTACCACACATTTGACATGCGAATAGCCTATTCAAAAATGTTGAAGAGAACTAAGTTCCGAGATTTTTTAAAACAGGGTTTTCCCCCTAGGAATGTATGATGAAGAGTAGAGTTATTTTACAGACCCATAAAAAATATGCTGAATCCCTAAAAATGGAGATGCTTACAAAGGACAACCAGATTGTTTTGAAGCATTGAAGCAAGTTCTACACACCCTGTGCTGTAACATGCCAGAGCATTGAGAGCTAGGTGACACTCTGTTCAGCCTTGAAAGAATACTGTTTTCGGGGAATAAGTTAAACGATGAAGAAGGTATGCCCCTTTGTTAGTTCCAAAATAACAAAGGGGCGTTCTCTCTGAAAAAATGCCCGGTGTCTTTGCAACATACAAAAGATAGACAAACAGCACATCACACATTATGAAACAATAGGAATGTGGACACTCAACAGAATTATCCGACCACTGATGACTCAATAGCAAATAGCAAAGCCAGTGAACCCCCTAACTGCCAGGTAAGTGTACTTCCCCATATCAGCAACCAAATAAGTCCATCAAAATGGCTGTCTCGCTGGAACTGCGAATAGCACAAAAGATCAATGGAATGGGAATATCCTCTTCCTAAATGCAACAAACATGAAAGATATGTTAACCTCTGCAGGGGTAGATATACCTCGGCCCACCTCCAAAATCACAGGGATGCCCACGCAGGAGAGGGGAAAGAAGTTCCTTTCAAGGTGTAGAGCAAGGAAAAGGGGCAATCGACGGATTAGGACACAAAGCAGCAACATTACTTAGGTCAAGCATTTCTGGGCATGGGCATCCAACAAGAGGACTCACCAGGTAGATTTTCTCCAAGAGGTTAACCTGGAGGGGATGCCGACAACTCTTTAGGCCTGCCATCCATTGTGGGAGGCTCACCGTTTTGGCCATTTCAATCATCCGAACTGGTCTGTTTACAGAAACGTGGGAAATCGGCCGACAACTCCCTGGTGAAGACAGACTGACCCATGGCAGAACGATGTTGTTTTGCCAACATGTCTACTGCAGTTCTAGATGCACACAAAGGAATGGTGGGTGATCCATGGCTTATATGCCCGAGTCCTCTGTATCGGGCACCTTTGGCATTCAACCTCACATTGCATTTACCCTAGTCACTGTGAATAAGCTGGTTTACAACCCCTTGCTTCCTCATGTCTGGATTGGTACAGTGTCCTTGGATTCACATATCCCTTTCTCGTCAAGACAATGGAGCTATTGTTTGGGTGTGCAGAATAAAGAACGGTGCTTACTAAAACACAGGTTGGCCATAAGTCAGCTGTCACCATCATCTAAACATTATCCTACTGCAAAAACAGTAACAAAATGAAAATTGGGGATACAGTGGAATGACCTTTATGACGTTTGGATGTTTTCAATAAAGCTATTGGCGATTATGACTCAAGGAGGTCCTATCTCACACAACACACAGCAACACAACTCGCCAGTATCACCACCATGAGCTGCAAAATCAAGTGAGGAAAGTGCGGTGTCTGTACCGTTTTTGCATATTCAATAAACAAACCTGTGCACCATCCTCATTCAGGTGAATTTGCATCACACACTACAGTTGCCTGCCACTACCTACCACCACTGCCACCCCCGAACAACCTGACGCTATGCAAAGATAGTGTTACACCATGACAGAAATATACAGTTCTCTTTGAACTGTGTATTCAATCAACTGCGGTCTGAACGCAGTTCTCAGTCTGGCAAGGTTACATCACACACCAGAACTGCCTGACATTGCCACAACCACCTCCATCAAATAAAAGATGTAGCGCTTAGCAGAACTAAGAGAAAAAGCTACATCACGCACCAATGTAACCTACTAATGTGCAACACATCCACCGCCCTCCCCTCAAACAATGTAACGCTATGAAAAGGCAATGGCAACATCAAATGAGCGAACAATGTCGCAGGTCTCGAAAATGTCGTATATGAATAAAGCTCTTGGTTGAAACCTGCAAGCATGTGGTGTTACATCATATACTAGAACAGCCTGGCAGCCTATATATCACCCTGTGCTCCAAAAATGTATCACTCCCTAAAACAGTGTCCAATGATGTACAGGAGGATTTTAGAGAGACTCTGTAATGCAATATTGGTGTGTAATGAACGCTCCTGCCACAAAATCCTCTTTCAGTTACTTCTATGCCACACACGAGAAATGCGCAAGCCTCTTACCAATATGATCCTCCAGACCAAGTAACACTGCATAAAAGTGCCAATCATTCAAGTTCTAGTAAAAGCTGGTCTCCCCCCTATAGCTTTGGCTGCAAGTAATATCGCACGTGGGGCAACATTCATAAGCAGACCTTGGGCCTCATTATAACTATTGCGGGATGGGTTAACGGGCGCCGCTAATGGTGGTGGCGCTGTTAAACCCATTCCGCAATATTACGAGGTTCCCTCACAGGACCCGATGTGGGCGTCTGATTTTACCAGTCGTCCGGAAGTGGGTCCCGCGAGGGGACCAGGGAGCTAACAACGGGCTGGTCGTAATCGGCCCATTGTTAGCTCCCGCACCTATTCCCATTGAGCACTATGGGGGCTCAAATGCGAATGGGGAAGGTCTGGGCCCGGGTTCCCTGAAGGAGGAATTACCGGGCCCTCCAAACTCGGAATGGACCAGTAATTCCCCATTCAGGGAACCGGACCGATTTTGAAGGCAGCCATGCCCTTATTGAGTCGTAATGAGTCCCCTTGTGTTATAACATACCAAACAACCCACCTTGCCTACTCTAAACCCCACCACCCGACATCACTCCCCAAAAAGTGGTGGTGAAATCAGGCTTAACGTTATGTTATCAGTGTACTGAATGGCAGTAAAAACTCTGCTTCAAATTATGTGGGGTGACAGAATATGCCTCGTTTTTTTTTTAATCCTGCCTACATGTGAAACATAGATTAAAGTACACCTTTCAATGTATGTTACCTTCTCTCAAACTTTCTCTCTGCAAAACGAAAATTGAAATTCTTCTATTAAAGCCTGCCAAAAATGCTCTGCAGCGATTTCACTGTAACTCGTTTTTACTAGGAAAAATATGCTTTCGATTAAAGGGCCTGATGTACAACAGCGTATTACAATGGTGTAAGACAAGTGAAACACAGTTTACAAATCAGGCCCTCTGTCTCATTCTTTGTGAAAACAAAATAATATAATACGGTTCTGTTAAAGCCCTGTCCCCAACGCTCCTTTCAGAAAACAATCCCCTTTCCATTCTCAAAAAACTATTTCTAAAGCAAGAGCTGCCACACCTTTCCCCCCTCTGTAGGCTCCCCCCAGGCTGCTTAATAGCTCTCGAAGGCCTACCATCTTACAGCCTGGCAGACCTGTCTGTCCAAACCCCACTGCCACACTTCGAAAAGGTTTGATTCGTTTCCCAAATTCTTATCACCATGACAATTCATGTGGTTCTGGGTTTGTAAGCCCTGCTTTTGTTCAAGCAACACACTCTGAGGAAGATACTTTCATAAATGAATTGAGTCCTTCAAAGTATTTTCTTGATACCATAACGCTGAAAAATTGAAACAGAGGTATTTTACATATAGCTACTTTCTTTGATGCTACAGCAGAATATGGTTTCCTCTATTTTTTTCATTGTATTATTTATTATATTCGGCTAAAACGATGTCAACCTTCACAATACATAATGAGCAATTAGTTCAACAAGAAGATGGGGAACAGAAACGAGGGAGTTAGGGGAAAAGTTTCTTAGTTAAAGAGCAACGTTTTGAGCTTCTATCTGTCGGAGGTGGACGGGGATCTCATTTCAAAGTGTGGAGGCACAGACTGGGAAGCTGGACACCCCCGTTCTTTTCAGTTGAATCTGTGGGTGACGAGGCAGTGTTTGTAGGCGAACATTGCGGCCTTGCTGGTGAGTGTCTTAAGCGGTTTTTTTTTTCCAGGTAGGAGGGGGCGTTGTTGGAAAGGCAGCAGTGTGTGATGGACAAGATCTTGAAGTTGATCCTGTCCTTTATCAGGAGCCAGTGAACAGATTTCCCTGCTTCCGATATGTGATCATGCTTTCCGATGTTAGGTGCTGCTCTCAGTGCATTGTGCTGAACCTTTGGTAGTTTGTACAGGATTTTGGTGGAGGTGCCGCAACATAGAGAATTCCAGTGCTCGAGTTTTGAAACAACAAGGACACAAGCAACTTTGAGTATTTTTATTTTTTTATATAAAAAAGGTCTACTGGCGGTGAAGAGCTTTATGGCGTATCCTGATGTTGAGGCAATGTGGTTGGTTTGGCGTGTCATGTTGAGGGAGAAGTCCAGATAGACACTGAGGGTTTTTACAGCCGCGCTGATGAGTAAGATTGGCCATCGATGGAGAAAGATTTGTAGCCCTGATGAAGCTTCACTAGCCTTGCCGGGATGCCTTCGAGAAGAAGCTCTGTCTTCTCATCATTGAGACAGAGGCTGTTTGTGACCATCCAGGTTTGGATTGTCTCAAAGTGGGAGTTGACCCTGAGTGAATTCTGTATGTAATTGCTCCAGATGGGGATGAGGGATGGGGATGAGGATCTGGGTGCCGTCCGCATAGTTACTGTATGAGATGTGTGAGATGCCTAGCGAATCGAGTTGGTCAAAGAGAGGATTGGTACATATGTTATATAAGGTCGAGGAAATGCTGCCTAGGGACAATGCTGATGGGTCGGTAGTTGGATTTGTTGAGGGCCAGAAGGATGGTGCAAGAAGCGAAGGAGGACTGGATGATGGCACAGATAAGCAGGAGAAGGGGTTTGGCGCAATCAGAGCTCGGCAGGAGTCCCCTTTTCATCTGGAAGGTTTGAAGCCTTTAATGATAATGATAATGATGTGTTATTTATATAGCACCTTAATCCAAAGCGCTTTACAGAGCACATATTTACATACAATATCACCCAACCGAAATTGGTACTCATTTATCGACCTCACAAGGATGAAAGGCTGAGTTGGCCTTGCCGGGATTCGAACCTGCGACCTGCAGATCACGCTCAGATCGCAGCAGCGAGCGCTCTACCTGCTGAGCTATCTTACCGGCTTATGATGTTTCCGAGGGTGCGTTCGCTGATGGGAAGGAACGTGAATGGACAAAAGTCCTTAGGTTGTGCGAGTGGGGTCGTGGGGTGGAGTTTCTGGGTTGTTGAGCCATTTGGCTGCGATGTTTTGTTGTCAGAGAGTGATTTTGTTTGTGAGGGTGTCTTGGACGACATTGCACCAGGTGTTGTCTTTTTGGATGGTGGTTGGGGGGATGGAGATGGCAAAAGGTTTGTGAGAGCTGGAGGACACTTTAGAGATCCTGTCATTGTATGCGGATGCCTTGCCCTCATGACTGGATTGTCTGTAATGGCGGGAGGTGTTTTCAAAATAAGCTCAGCTTGCTGTACTAGGTTCTTTGTGCCAAGTGGATTTGGCTGTTCTTTTCTTTGCTCATAGGGCACTAAGCTCTGGTGTGAACCAGGAGTTAAGGTGCTGGATGCTCTTTTGCATCTGGATTTTGAGGGGAGACAGGAGATCAAGGGTATTAGTGAGCCAGTCATGTAGTGTTGCACTATGGAGGTGGTTTCCTTGGATTGAGGTAGGGGGTGTCTAAGGAGAGGGATGATGCATTCTATAGTTAGAGTATGGGAGCTGTGGGCCAGGATGGTGACTGGTTTGGAGGTAGTTTGGAGAACTGGGGAGCCATGATGGTTCGGGGCTGGGATGCAGAAGAAGATAGTGTTGTGGTCAGACCACGGGCAGGGGCACTTGGATAAGATGCTAGCATTGGTTTGTAGTCCCAAATCCAGTCCAGCATGTGGCCCTGGCTATGGATGGGTTCAGAGACTAGTTGGGTGTAGAATAAGGCTGCCATGGAGTTTGCCAGAGCAGCAGCATCTGAGTCCAGAGGTTTGGTATAGCCGAGGTTACCGTCACTCAGGATTAGGAGTTGGGTGGAAGGTTAGAGCTAGTTGGGAAAGGTCATCCTCAAAGGTACCAAGCAGGCCAAGAGGCTGAAAGATGAGGTGGAGGGTGACAGAGGAGCCAGCAGAGCATTTGGTTTTGGTAGAGTGGATTTTGCAGTTGGGTAGATGGGCAATTTTGTGAGAGTGTAGAGAGATGTTGTCTTTGTAGATCAGGGCAACACTGCCCCTATCTTCTGGGTTCTGTCACAACACAGTAGGGCATAGCTTCTAGGGACTGCTATGGAGAGTGCTTGGCCAGAGGAGGGTGTGAGCCTGATTTCAGTGGGTCCGAGGATGTCTAGATTGTTGTTTGTGATCAGGTCAAGGATATTGTGTGCATATGACACCAGAGATCTGGTATTGAGTGCAGTGTAGTGAAAGGGGAGGTTGGGGGCTCTCGGGTGGGTGGGTAGGTGTCAGCCTCAGTGTGAATGGCTGATGTAGTGTTGGTGGGGTTGGGAAGAGTTGAGGCCAGATGGAATATTGGCTAATGGAGGTGCAGTATTTCAAATTGGCATTTCTCTCCAATTTGGAAGGGGGGCTTGAGAAGTTGTTTGGGCTGGTTGTACTTGAGGGGAGATGTGTGCTACGGTCGCAAAGTGGGTGAGTGGTGGACTTAGCTTGATCTGGCATTTTACCAGCTGGAGACCAATGGACATCCTGGTTGTGTGTGGGCATTTGCAGGGCCCAGGACCGCAGTATTTAGGAAGCTTTGCTTTTAGTAGAGCATGAGAAGTGCATGATACTGGGAACCAGTGGTTGGTGGCACATACTGGGGTGCCTGGTAGTTGAGGTGGTGGTGGTTGGAGCAGGAGGGGTTGTGTCTTTTTTTGGGGGGCCTGGGATTCCTTCGGTGTGGGGCGAGCAGTAGCTGATGTGAGGTGGTATTGGGTGTGCTGCATGTTGCAGCCGTGAGTGTCTGACTGAGTGGATGGTAGTTTCTCAGTGCTTTCAGCGCAGAGAAGAGCAGATCATTGGTTGGACAGGGGTCCATTGGGTCTTTGGGGCATGGCTCATCTCGATAGGCAGAGTAGATGACCAAGGTAGGAGGGATGGGAGGAAGGCGGAGGCTGGTCTGCTGGATGTGATGCTGGTGCAGAGTAGGCTGCTTCGACCTATTGTGTGGGGTAGAAAGAAAGTGGTATGCTTGGGTGCCTGGTTGGGTGAGAGTGGGTGGGACATTGGAGGCAGGGCAGTGCGGGTGTGAGGAAACACCAGGAATTGCATGTGTTACACTTAGGGTGAGATGTTATGTTGGCAATGTGCTGGACCAGGAGGACCAGTGCGGGCAGCTTGGGTGCAGTGCTTCGGTTGTGGGTGATGTGCATGGGGGCTGCTGGGGCTCGGGCAGTCATGCTGAAACCCATACAAGGTTGCAGGAAAGCAGTGGGAGGAGGCAGAGCGTCAGCAGATGGGGGGAGCAGGCCGTTGGGTGGGCTGATATTGGATACCGGTATGGCCTCAGCAGTGAATGGGATCAGCATAGTGGGGAGTGGGTCTAGTGGGCTTAGTGGTCATTGGGCCTGATTACGAGATGGACGGTAAGGGTTAACAGGCACCGGTAAGGAGACTGGTGCCGGTAAATCCTTACCGCCCTAATCCGAGGTCCTTTAGCGGGAGCCGCTAAGGGACCAGGGCGCTAATAACGGGCCTGCAATTAGTGGGCCTGTTATTAGCTCCATCTCCATTCCCATTGAACCCTATGGGGGCTCAAATGGGAATGGGGAAGAGTTCTCGGAATGGGTACTTACCGGGTCCTCCAAGGTTGGAATGACCTGGTAAGTCCCTATTTCGAGAACCCGGACCCGGAATGCGGTAAGGGGGTAGCCATGGCGCTAATAGCACCATGGCTACCGCCTACCTCGTAATGAGGCCCATTGTGTGCTGGCCACCATGTATAAGTGGGCAGCTTGTATTTGTGGGTAATACAGGTACAATAAAGTGCATGTGCCACTGCAGGCAAGCATGGCTTACCTTCGTTCTACATGGTGCTAGTGCTGCATCGGATGTGTGAATGAGGCAGAAAGAGATCGGGTCTCCAGCAACATTACTGGCTGTGACCAACATAGATGAATGAACAAGGCCTTAACTTCTGGACTTGTCTTATGGCCGGCTGTGCCTCCCTGCTTGTTCACATTGCTGATGAGGCGAGCAGCAGCAAATAACTGTCCTCCATGGCTTTGGCAGTCTGAGATCTCTGAAATGACGGCGGCGATGTTAGCAGGGTCCTGTGGCATAAAGGCAGCAATGTGGGTGTCACAAGATTCGCATCTAGGTGGATCCAAGGTGCTGGCCCCAAGAGGGAGTAGGGGACCGGCAGAGATAAATGAACTTGGCCTTAACCTCTGGACTTGTGTTATTGTCCGCTGCACCTCTCAGCTTGTTCGCATGGCCAGTAATGAGGTGGGCAGCAGTCAATCCCTGTCCTCCATGGCCTGGGCAGTCTCAGAGAAGGATGGGCACTTCAAAATGATGGCGACCATGTTAGCAGGGTCCTGGGGCATGAAGGTAGCAATGTGGGTGTCACAAGATCCGCATCTGGGTGGATCCAAGGTACTGGTCCCAAGGTGGAGTAGGGGACCAGCAGAGACAAACAATCAAGGCCTTGCCTTCTGGCCTTTTCTTATGGCTGGCTATGCCTCCCAGCTTGTTCACATGGCCGGTGATGAGGTCGGCAGCAGCCAATCACCGTCCTCCATGGCCTGGACAGTCTGAGAGCTCCAAAATGGCGGCGGCCATGTTAGTAGGGTCTTCTGGCATGAAGGCAGCAATGTGGGTATCACAAGATCCGCATCTAGGTGGATCCATGGTGCCGGTGCTAAAGTGGATGACCTCTCCCAACCAGCTCTAGCCAATCTGAAACCTGGGCAGTCTGGGACATGAGACGGGCAGCGGCTGATCACTTGTGATGTTAGCAGGGTCCTGGGGCATAAAGGCAGCATTGTGGGTGTCACAATCCACATCAGGGTCTATCCAAGTTGTAGGTCTGAGGGTGGGATAGGGTGCTGGCAGAGACGCATGAACAAGACCTTAACTTCTGACCTTGTCTTATGGCGTACTGCACCTCATGGCTTGTTTGCACCACCGGTGAAGAGGTGGTCAGCAGCCAATCACTGTCCTCCATGGCCTTGGCAGTTTGGGAGCTCCAAAATAGCATCAGCCATGTTAGCAGGGTACTGGGGCATAAAGGCAGCAATGTGGGTGTCACAAGATCCGCATCTAGGTGGATCCAAGTTGTCGGTCCCAAGGTGGAGTAGGGGACCGGCAGAGATGAATGAACAATGCTTTAACTTCTGGCCTTGTCTTTAGGCCTACTGCACCGGCCGGCTTCTTTGCATTGCTGGTGATGAGGCGGGCAGCAGCCAATCACTGTTCTCCACGGTCTGGGCAGTCTGCGAGCAGGATGGAAGCTCCAAAATTGTGGTGGCCATGTTAGCAGGGTCCTGGGGCATTAAGGAAACAATGTGGGTGTCACAAGATCTGCATCTAGGTAGATCCAAGTTGCTGGTCCCATGGTGGAATAGGGGACCGGCAAAGACAAATGATCAAGGCCTTAACTTCTGGCCTTGTCTTAACGGTGGCTGCACCTTCTGGCTTGTTGGCATTGCTGGTGATGAGGCGGGCAGCAGCCAATCACTGTTCTCCACGGTCTGGGCAGTCTGCGAGCAGGATGGAAGCTCCAAAATTGTGGTGGCCATATTAGCAGGGTCCTGGGACATTAAGACAGCAATGTGGGTGTCACATGATCTGCATCTAGGTGGATCCAAGGTGCCGGTCCCCAGGTGGATGACCTCTTCCAACTAGCTCTAACCAATCTGAAACCTGGGCAGTCTGGGAGATGAGGCGGGCAGTAGCCAATCACTGCCCATGTTATCAGGGTCCTGGGGCATGAAGGCATCAATGTGGGTGTCACAAGATCTGCATCTAGGTGGATCCAAGGTGGAGTAGGGGACCGGCAGAGACAAATGATCAAGGCCTTAACTTCTGGCCTTGTCTTATGGCTGGCTGCACCTTCCGGCTTGTTTGCCTCACTGATTTTGAGGCGGGCAGCAGCCAATCACTGTCCTCCATGGCCTGCGCAGTCTGGGAGCAGGATGGGAGGTCCAAAATGGCAGCGGCCATGTTAGCAAAGACCTGGGGCGTGAAAACAGCAACATGGGTGTCACATGATCTGCATCTAGGTGGATCCAAGGTGCTGGTCCCAAGGAGGATGACCTCTCCCAACTATCTCTGACCAATCTGAAACCTGGTTAGTCTGGGAGATGTGGCTGGCAGCAGCCAATCACTGTCCTCCATGGCCTGGACAGTCTGAGAGCTCCAAAATGCGGCAACCATGCTAGTAGGGTCCTCAGGCATGAAGGCAGCAATGAGGGTGTAACAAGAACTGCATCTAGGTGGATCCATGGTGCCAGTTCCAAAGTGGATCACCTCTACCAACTAGCTCTAGCCAATCTGAAACCTGGGCATTCTGGGCCATGAGGCAGGCAGCGGCCAATCACTGGCGATGTTGGCAGGGTCCTGGGACATAAAGGCAGCATTGTGGGTGCCACACAATCTACATCTAGGTGTATCCAAGTTGCAGGTCCGAGAGCGGGGTAGGGTGCCAGCAGAGATGAATTAAAAAGACCTTAACTTCTGACCTTGTCTTATGGCGTACTGCCCCTCACGGCTTGTTTGCACTACCGGTGATGAGGCGGGCAGCAGCCAATCACTGTCCTCCACGGCCTTGGCAGTTTGGGAGCTCTGAAATGGTGGCAGCCATGTTAGCACGGTCCTAGGGCATAAAGGCAGCAATGTGGGTGTCACAAGATACGCATCTAGGTGAATCCAAGGTGTCAGTCCCAAGGTGCAGTAGGGGACCGGCAGAGATGAATGAACAATGCTTTAACTTCTGGCCGACTGCACCAGCTGACTTGTTTGAATCACTGGTGATGAGGCAGGCAGCAGCTAACTACTGTTCTCTATGGTCTGGGAAGTCTGGGAGCAGGATGGGAGCTCTGAAATGGTGGTGGCCATGTTAGCAGGGTCCTGGGGCATGAATGCAGCAATGTGGGTGTCACAATATCCGCATCTAGGTAGATCCAAGTTGCTGGTCCCATGGTGGAATAGGGGTCCGGAAAAGACAAATGACCAAGGCCTTAACTTATGGACTTGTATTATGGCTGGCTGTACCTTCCGACTTGCTCACATCACTGGTTTTGAGGCGGGCAGCAACCAATCACTGTCCTCCATGGCCTGGGCAGTCTGGGAGCAGGATGGGAGCTCCAAAATGGCAGCGGCCATGTTAGCAGAGACCTGGGGCATGAAGACAGCAAGGTGAGTGCCACAAGATCTGCATCTATGTGGATCCAAGGTTTTGGCCCCCAGGTGGATGACCTCTCCCAACTAGCTCTAACCAATCTGAAACCTGGGCAGTCTGGGAGATGAGGCGGGCAGTAGCCAATCACTGCCCATGTAAGCAGGGTCCTGGGGCATGAAGGCATCACTGTGGGTGTCACAAGATCTGCATCTAGGTGGATCCAAGGTGCCGGTCCCAAGGTGGAGTAGAGGACCGGCAGAGACAAATGAACAATGCCTTAACTTCTGATCCTTATCTTATAGCCGGCTGCTTCTCCTGATTTGTTTGCATCGTCTGTGAAGAGGTGGGTAAAAGCCAATCACTAACTTCAATGGGCTGGGCACTCTGGGAACAGGATGGGAGCTACGAAATGGTGGCAGCCATGTTAGCAGGGTCCTGGGGCATGAAGGCAGCAGTTTGGGAGTCAAAAGAGCCACATCTAGGTGGTTCCGGAATGCCATCCCGAGGTGGAATAAGGACCCAGCAGAGACGAATGATTAAGGCCTTAACTTCTGGTCTTCTATAGAATTATTCATATTTAAGAATATGTTCTGATATAGTGCTAAAAATCTACATTTGGTTCTGAACTAGAGGGACTTATATATATACGTTCAGTACAAAGAGTGGCCACTGGAACGGCTTTGGGAACCCTTAAGGCTTCACGCCATATGACAGCTTCCAACTTATCACGGAAGTTCCAATGCTGAGGGACGTAGTAATTCCACTCTATAAGTTAATTTTGGGACAACTTCACCTTCATAAAAACTTAGCAATAGATTCAAAGAATATCTTCCATCTTTTTGATTCACTCTGATCATCCGATTTGAAAGTGTTTGAGCTTTGTGTGTTAAGAAGGTTTTTATCTTTGCTTTCTGTGGTTGGCAATAGATGGGATAACCTAAATAAACTATGCCATCAACCAGTGCCAAGATGTCATGACCTAAGCTCCATTTAAATGAGGTCTTCTTTCCACTATTCAAAATTTGGAGAATTTTAGACTTCCCAGAGTTAATACTCAGAAAAATGAGTCTGATAAGAACATAAATAATTGTCAGCATAGGCTAACCAAATAACATTCTCTTTGGCCCAACTAGGAGGTACAAAAAAAACTGGAATACTCCTCTGCATCCAAAAAATATAAGTTAAGGAGGGAGGGAGCCAATATGCCTACTTGCTTCAAACCAGACCTTGTTTTGAAAGAACAAAGAAATATCGAGGCTGAGTACCACAAAGGACATACACCAATCACAGGCTAAAAATATTCACAGATCTTTTATTACTGTACAGTTTACAAAGCAAAACAGATAGCTATCTGGCTCCCAACACCTCACAGTGTGTACCAGCCGACAAAGAGAGGTCATAGAGAGCTGAACATATAAACACTATTGTATTTATATATTTCATAAAATATTGTCCAGCCTCTCTTCATGTTAATATTTTGTGGTCTAGAGTGTGTGCCTAGTTCATATACAGATTTTACAATATCATGCAAAGGATTACATAACTTTGTATTTCGATGAAGACACAATAGCGATGTATGTTCTCGGATCCCGCGGTAAGCTTTATTCCAAGATTCTTCACAATGTATTTCAGCTACAGCATACGCTTGAGGTTTGATCTTCATTGTCCCAATGTTTATACTAGGAGGAGGCTTGTGAGCGCAGACAACACCTGAATGACAGTTCAAATGAAGCACAAGGTCTCTTTGCTCACTCTAAACAGTCCGCTCTCAGACAACCTAAACTTTAAACAGAACTCAAAGGTCGGAAGCTTGGCTGCAAGTCGAAAACATAGTCCACCATTTTAGAATGTAGAACACACGAGTGGAAATCAAAAATGGCGTATGAATCTTAAAATGGGGGCAAAGTTAACCCAAAATTCAGAACTTTGCAATGCGGTTTTCTGTGTAGCGTGAATAGGCTTAGGCCAATATAAATACTGAGGAGGCACTATATAATTACCGTTTAACAAACCCTCCTTTTTGCCTAAGCCAAGAGCCTTACTAAAATATTCGCTTTACTCGTAACTCCATGTCTCAATGTCCATACATCCTGAATCACATTCATTAGATATATCAATTGCCATCAAATCCTTGACAGTTATATCCTCCATTACAAAAACATTAGTCATCTTCTCGAGTGCATGTTTTTTCGGTCCTAACGTTGCTACAGTTTGCGCACAACATCCTCCTAACATCAAACAAATGACTGGAAGACATTGTATGAAACAACAACAGAACAACAGAATAGCAAGTATTGCCATTAAGACTGAAAAGATTTTCCATCCCAAGACCGTAAAGAGCCCCCAGAACCTAGTACTAAGATCTCAGTTTCCCTCAGGAACATATACTTCTGTACTAATGATGTGCAGATTTCGTATTGCCTTGAATATGGTAGGGGAGGAGTTAGGTACGAAAACACAACAAGCAGATCCCACCAATTTACATACTCCACCACGCTCAGCCAGGATGATGTCTAACACCATCTGGTTCTGTAGAGCCACTAATCTAATTGCTTTCTGTTCTAATGTCATGTTGTAGAGTATATTGGTGGACCGGTTTATGATTTTCTCCATGCTCTTGCTAGTCTCCTAATATCCTCGGAATTCATGATCTGTCCCCAAAATGGCACAAAGGATTTCGCTACATCACCCATGACTTGTGAAAGAGTATCACTGTTCTCGTCCCGCCTTGGACGAGCCCGAGAGACCTCAGAGGTGCTAGCTACAAATACCCCTGGTAGCAAGATACCCAAATAACAAGTACCCTGCCAATCCCTAGGTAACCAAGGATAAGCTTCATTGCCACAAACAAAATAAACAGGATCGCCCACATACAAGGGTTTGTCCTCACTAGTCAAATTCGCAATATTGGTACAAGCCTCAAAAGTACCCATTGACTGAGAACCATTCCTTTGTATGCAGAAGGAAACAGAGTTAGGGCTGTGATTGATAGTGTAAGAATTAGGTGTGGCATCCAGGGTTGTCTACGGTAACCATTTTGAAAGAAATTAATGATTGGAAAGGTCTAGAAAGTCTATCGGGAGGCTTAATAGAAGCAACATTAAGCTTGCTCCTATTTGCAAAAAGTAGCATCCCAGTGGTGTCAGGACTTGCCTTTCAAACTCATTTAAATTAGTCCTGTCAAAGTTCCCTGAGATGCTGTCATTCCATCGTCCAAAGAATAATGCCCTTAGAGAGGCATAGCATGCAGTAATTAGAGGCAAAGGATGAATATACCAGCCCAACCCTTTTCCCCGTGTTGTGGCAGATGTGAACAGATCCAGCAATTAGTCTTGTTCAAAATTGCATGAGTCGCATTTATGATTAACAAAAGTGTATTGTTGTGATAACTCTGTCTGTATTGGGAATCCCTAGAAGATAAAGTGTGCAGATGCACGAAAGGAGAAGACATACAGGGAACACTCGCAGTGGGTATAAAAGTTTCAAGTGGACGTATCCCCTCAATATACCAAAACCCAAGAGCGATTACTACTGTCAGACCAGTTAACTTAATTACAAGGAAACAGTACGTCCTCACAGACCATGTATTTCTCTGTCCAATGTCTTTGTTAGCCACACAATGGATCGGTTGCTCCGTATGAGTAGAGATAGCATCAGGCATTGTTCCTAAAAGGTCTTTTCCAGAAAGTTTCTACGATAATCTCTGTAAATTCACTTGTTGGTGACCTCCTGACCACGTGATTTTTCTTGATTGAAGATAGCTTTTGCCAGTCCCAGCCACTTACTTATGCTTCAGCATGAGATTGGCAATCGTTTCCTGTAGACACAGCCATGCTGTGCTATAAGTCTAGTGCCATGGACGCAGATCGTACCTTAAGACTCCAGGCACTGCGTGATCTGCGAACAATGTGTCGTTGCTTCCTGGCGGAAGTGGTGAAGCAGAGGCAAAGTTACTCAAGGGTGTAAAAAGATCTGAAGAAGAATTCAGAGACAAAGCAGCAGTCTCCCCAGGCCCCACAGGCTCAGGAAGAGTCTCCGAAATACCCTTGATGTTGTTCAAGACCGATTGATTACCAGAAGCAGAGCAAGTAGTTTCCTTCTTTTTGTCTATGTCATGTGGCAAAGGGAAAGGTATGCTCTTGGTGTGGGTGGCATGTATCCAATGTTTTCTTCCAGCTACTTGTAGAGCAGTGTGTGGCCAACAGGACCTGAAACGGTCCTCTCCAGCGCGGTGTGAGACTGGATGCTCTCTCAAATGACTTTGTGAGCACCCATTCACCAGGTCGAATTCTGTGACCTGGCCCCTTGTATTTAACTGGGAGGGCTTCTCGCAACTGGTGATAAATCAAATACAAGGTTTGAGTTAAGTGGTCACAGTATTCAGCAAGAAGAAAATGCTCCACATCTTTTAACATTCTGGGTCTCAGTATGTTCCAAATATTTGCTGGCCTCCCCATCACTATTTTGTATGGGGAGAGCCCAGTTCCAGTCTGTGGGGTTGTTCGCATAGACAGTAGTGTTATAGGTAATGCGTCTGGCCATTTCAAATTACTACTGGCACAGACCTTTGCAAGTTTATTCTTCAAGATACCATTATGGCGTTCTACAAGTCCAGCACTCTGAGCGTGTCTAGCCGAATGGAACAGTTTATTGATCTGTAATCCCGTGCATACTTGTAGGATGACAGCAACGATAACATGTGGACCATTATCCGACCAGATGACCCTTGGCAAACCAAACCTAGGAAAGTATCCCTTAAGCATGGTTTTTGCAGTTGTCATTGCTGTAGAATCTTTCACAGGGAAGGCTTAAACCAACTTGCTAAAGGCACAAATGACTACCAAGACATATTTGTAGTTACACCAGCACTCCATCTCGATGAATTCAAAATTAATCACTTCAAAAGGCACAGAGGCGGGACCAAAACTACCCCTTGGTGTCATTGTGCCCTTCCCCGCATTATGTTGTAAACAAACCATACAATTCTGGACGAAACACTCAGCAGTTTTTGAGATGTTGACATTTACCCAAACATATTCTAGTAATTTACAGATTTTACTAGCACATATGTGAGTGGGACCATGAGCCATTGTGACCATGGCGATGACATATGCATCGGGTACCATCCATCTTCCTTTTGAACTGTCTACCCAACACCCTTCCTCATCCAAACTTGCTAAACCATCAGCCCAGTGTTTACGTTCTTCTGGAGTGGCATCACCTTGAATATTCTTTATTGAATCAATCCCCTCATCTACTGTACAAGTTTTTGTGGCTTCCTTCATAACATATATTTCTGAATATTAATTTAGCAGCAGTCTGTTTAGCTATCCTGTCAGCAAAAGCGTTTCCTCTCCGTAATTCATCTACTACTTTCTGATGTGCAGCACACTTCATGATTGCTAGTTGAGTAGGAAGCGCAAGTGCTGAGAGTAGCTGAACTATCAAGGTGCCATGTTGGATTTTTGTTCCGTGTGAGGTCAAGAAACCTTGTTCTGCCCATAGTTTACCAAGGATGTGGACCACCCCAAAGGCATACTGGCTGTCAGTAAATATATTGACTCTAAGCCCTTCGGAAAGTTCACAAGCTCAAGTCAGTGCGATAATCTCTGCAGTCTGCGCTGAGTTATGCGAAATTCTCTTGGTTTCCACGATCGTGCTTAGTGTAGTGATGGCATAAGTAGCAGTGGATGTACCGTCCGGAAGTTTGAAGCAGGAGTCATCGCAAAACAGCTCCCCTTGTGGATCATTCAGAGGTGTACCATTTAAATCAATCTGCCTTTAGTTTCTTGCTCTCTGGTATAAAGGCAGTCATGTGACATTTCGTCATTGCAAGCAATTTCTTGTGAAAGAGGTAAAAATTCAGACAGATTCAATGTGCAACACCTCTTAATTTGGATATGCGGTGCAAATAGGATCAGTTCATATCTTGTTAATCATGCGGACGTAAGGTGTCGCTTTTGTGTTCTATTTAATAGAAAGTCTACGGAGTGAGGTACCATCACGGTTAAAGTGTGACCCAGAACCATGCCCTCACTTTGATTTACAGACACAGCAGCAGCAGCAACAGCTCTCAAACATCTCGGCAAAGTGCATGCAACAGGATCAAGAGTGGAGGAAAAATAACCGCACAGTCTATTCTTTCCCCCATGTTCCTGCGTTAACACAGCCAAAGCACATCCATCACATTCATGCACATACAACTCGAAGGCCTTATCATAATTTGGTGTGCCCACAACTGGTGCTGAACACAGTGCAGTCTTGAGCAGATCAAAAGCTTTCTGGTGTTCCAAGTTCCACGGTAGTGGCAAAGAAATGCCCTTCTTTGTCAATGCCAACATTGGTTTTATCACTAGTGAAAAGTTTGGGATCCACTGTCTACAGTAAGAAGCCATTCCTATCAAGGCTCTGACTTCCTTCTGTGTATTTGGGACAGACATGCCAGAAATGCTTTTAATTCATTCAGACGTCAATCTGCTTCCCTCCTTTGACAGGAGATAGCCTAAATAGGCGACCTCCTGTCGACAATACTGAAACTTTTTCAATGAAGCTTTATGCCCATGCTTTGCTAGATGAATAAACAATAACACAATGCCTTCCTTGCAAGCACTTTCTGAGTCTGCAGCTAGGAGAAGTTCATCGACGTTTTGCAACAATGTACAAGTAGAAGGCAACTCAAGTGTATTGAGCTGCTCTTTCAAAGCCCTACTATAAATGCTCGGACTCTCCGTGTACCCTTGTGGTGCAGGGGTGAATGTAAACGAGCATCCCCCTAGGGAGAACGCAAACAAATATCTACTATCCATGTGTATGGGAATGCTAAAGAAGGCATTCTTAAGATCCAACACACTGAAATGAGTAGCAGAAGCTGGAATCATTGTTAGTATCGTCGTTACATCAGGCACAATGGGAAATTGTGGAGCAACAGTCTTATTGATAGCGCGCAAATCGATACTGAAACGGAACGGAATTGCATTATCCCCATTTTTAAACACTGGTAAAATCAAGCCATTGCACAAACTTCCTGCAATTTCTTTGATTACTCCACGATATACAAAGTCGGAAACTATACACTTGCTTGCTTACACTATACACTTACATAGCTTGCTCACCATCAACTGAAATCTTATATTGTGGAATTTGTGACAACTTAACTCCTGATTTCAAAACAATTTTAACAGGCTCAATTCTTTAACCGCCCATTAATATGCCAGAACGTCACTAAATTCTGGCGGCAAAGGTCTAGTCAAAAAATGTGAGGCAGAAAATTGCTGAGGTGAATTCGTCAACGCACTCCATCTGAAGAACAATGAATTACCGCATTTAATTCTTTCAACAGATACAACCCGAACAAATTCTCCCCACAGTTCGTTGTCAGAAGAAACAGACAGTGATCCGAGAATGGCCCCAGTGAAATCGGTACCGGCAGAGAAACCGGACTAACCACTGGCGTGCCAGAAAACTCTGCAGAAAAGTTTTTCTGCCCTGACAGTGGAATGTCTGGAACCCGTCAATGATCAATGAAACACTTCTGTGCTCCTGTGTCTATCAAAAATAGATGCTTCCTATTCCCCACCATCATCTCAATGTAGGGGCCTTTCTGATTAACAGGAATAGGCGTTGGTTACAGACCCTGCTTCGGGCTGTCCTAACGAAACAATATATCATCAAAGACAAGATCTTGAGAAAGATAGGCAGTTGAAGGATTAACAAAAAATATTTCTGCTATCTACACTAGGTTGCTGATTATCTTGCGAGAATGACTGAGAATTTTGAGCGAACTGGCTTCTACCAGGTCCCCCTACCCCAGGGCGGCCTTTGGATCGTCTACCCATGGCACCATATGTCTTATTCGACCTTTGATGAAGGGTCGGGCATTGTGCTCACCAATGACCCTCTTGTCTGCAATAAGCACATTGGTTTGCGTGTACAGTACCCAACAGCGCATTACTTTGTGGAACGAATTGAACTCAAAACTGTGTACTTCCACCTCTAGGCCCTCTGATCATCTGTTGCAATAATACCTTGGTTTTTAGATCTCCCCTTTTCTTTTCGATCCTTTCCTTTTCAGTATTGACCCTATTCTCATAATACTGAGCCATATGCAATACCTCAGACTGTGATTTAGCTTGCCAAGCACTCTCGGACGTCATAATTTGTGACTGAATATCAGGCAACAATCCACGCACAAACTTATCCACAAACAATCTTTTCCCTGACTCAGAGCTTAAATCCTGTCCGCTAAAATCTGAGAATACTTGTTCGAACCGATTAAAGATTTTGGTAGCACCTTCAGATTTTCCTTGGGTACAAGCAGTGAGTTTGTCCCAAACAACAAAGGGCCTCATTACACGGAAGGCGGTAATGGTTAACGGCCACCGTTAATGGTAACAGTGGCCGTTAACCATTACCGCCTTACTACGAGGTCCGTTAGCGGGTTGGTGTTTTAACGCCTGCCTTTTGCAGGCATTAAAAACCAACCAGCTAAGGGACCTCGGAGCTCATTACGGCACCGCAAAATTGCGGTGCCGTAATTAGCGCCTTCCCCATTCCCATAGAGCCCTATGGGGCAGAAATGGGAAAGGGGAAGGGCAATGGCGGAAGGGGGATTTACCGCCCCACCAACCTTGGAATGGGGCGGTAAATCCCCTTTCCGCCAAGGCGGTGCCGGTATTTTACCGGCATGAGCCATGGCGCTAATAGCGCCATGGCTCACCGCCTTCCGTGTAATGAGGCCCAAAGTCTTTAATTTCATTACTATTCTATCTGGCAAAGTCAGTATCACTTGCGGTGGTCTTTCACCAGCTTTCCTTTCTCTATCTAACCTAACCAAGTTAACCCACATGTCACCTAACCCTGTTGGATCAGCTGCAGTCCTAATCTGTTTCCATAAATCAGCACGTAGGATCACAGGAAACAACAAATCTATATCACCCAAAGTGAATACTGACAAATGCAGGACACATTCTATTTCCTTGTAAAACCCTGTTGGACTTTTCCTAATGTCTGGAATCGACTGTCTAATAGTATTCACTTCCTGTCTTGAGAACGGGACGTGAACGAACTGCGATGCATAGTGAGCTTCAATATCGATGGCTGCTGGACCTATAGCAACATTAGCCGGAATCTCAACTTTAGGAACAAATGTCGGTTGAACCTCTCTCATAGGTAGCTGAGAAGTAGGCAACTCTGAACGTTTACTAAGCAGCAGAGCCAAATCGAGCGCTAAAGTGGTGGAAGCAGTATCAGACGCAAAAGCTCTCCTATAAATATTCAATAATTCTGCAGGACAACAAACCTTTTTCTTTATACATTCATCCTGTAGGTATTCTACCATTACCTGTATCACTTTCCTCTGCATTTCTGGAGTATACTGAATATATGTATCATATACTTCTGTGGGAGATATCTACATATCTGAAATCCATCTAATCGCATCCCTCGTGCAAATTCATGTTTCTTCACTCATTGACTTACAAGGAGAAAGGAACCGTTTCTGCACATAAAAAGCATCCAAACTATCACCATCTATTTCATCATTCTGTAACCATTCTAACTCCCTTCTAAACTCAAAAACCCTCTAGACATGCTCATGTACTTTCTCCGCAGCATCCCTTGAATAAGCTAAAACATTAAAATCCCTCAACCCTTGTGGGACATCTGTGTCCGTCAATCTATTCCACATTACAGCCAAATGTATCCTCATCTCCTCAATAAAGACATTCTGATCGGGAATACTTTCTAGAATAAGGAGTGTAGCTAAGACAGTAGATTGTTCACCTTTTTCTATACATTGCTTAGCCCATGCATTCAAATCTCTCCTCTTCTCTTTGGAAACCATGTTTCGCGTTACAACCTTTGATTCAGCACTCGCCCCTTTATTTCCTTTTTCCAATTGTGTATTACATCAAATGCTGCAGGTCTAGCTGATTTTCTTTAAAAATATGGATTCTAAATACTATATTTGGGCAATCTCAAAACTACCATTGACTGGCCACTGAAGTTCGGAAGCATGTCTAGTTTGTCTGTGTCAAATATTGTTGAATACTATACTACCAATGCCGTACTTACAGTACATAGTACATGCCGTGACCCCTCCTGTGGTGCCGGTCGGCCAAATTCCAAAGATTATCTGTCTCTGCAGAATAACGCCCTGAAAAAGGCAGACAATTCCTCAGGCATGTCAGATTACTGGTTTTACCTGGCGTTGTTTGTGCTCGAGAGTACTAATCTACAACCAAATATCAGGATACTTAGGAATCCGGGCACAACTCATCAGATTCAAAGGATAAAGAGAGTTCCAATCAGATTACAAAGGACAAAGGACCCTCATGGTTGGTGATTTCGGCAGAACTGCCCGCCTCGATATATGGACCCTCGTCAAGATGCCGTCTCAGACCGTGTGCTCACTATCCAGGGATTGGATCGTGCAGTACTGTTGAGATGTTGCGTCTTATCCAAAAGGTGCCCCCTTTTTCTCACTGTCCGATCCCGGTCCGATAGCCATGTCTACTCTTCAATAAGGTGGTATCAATCTTGAGGGTCTCTATTCGGGCGCCATCTGAAAGAACAAAGAAATATCGAGGCTGAGTACCACAAAGGATATACACCAATCACTGGCTAAAAAGATTCACAGATCTTTTATTACTGTACAGTTTACAAAGCAAAACAGATAGCTATCTGGCTCCCAACACCTTGCAGTGTGTACCAGCCGACAAAAAGAGGTGAGAGAGAGCTGAACATCTAAACACTAGCTTATTTATATATTTCATACAATATTGTCCAGCCTCTATTCATGTTGATAATTTGTGGTCTAGAGTTCGTGCCTAGTTCATATACAGAGCAAGAAGGAAAATCCAGGATGAGACTGCACCCTGTTTTTCAAAACATGGTTTAATAGGTAAATGCCCTTTCTGATGACATGTGTTTCGGTCCCCTATAGGACCTTCTTCAAATCAGGGCTTGTTTTCACCTAATGTCCCTTATTGGGTTAAGCAGACAGTATCCGTTCTTCAAATCACGGGTTAGATCCCTGGTAACAGTGGTCTCGTGTACAATCATGTGCTGCCGAGTGTCCAGAGGGGGGACGCGACCTTTGGTAAACTTTTGAGAGCAATCAGAATTTCAACAACATTGGAAGGAACATGTTGCCATGCTAGACCAAACCAACATAGCCAAGATTTTGTGAAACCTAGTTCATATACAGATTTTGCAATATCATGCAAATGATTACATACGTTTGTATTTCCATGAAGACACAATAGCGATGTATGTTCTCGGATCCTCTGGGTAAGCTTTATTCCAAGTTTCTTCACAATGTAGTTCAGCTAAGAGGTTTGTTCTTCATTGTCCCAATGTTTATACAAGGATGATGCTTGTGAGTGCAGACAACACCTGAATGACAGTTCATATGAAGCACAAGGTCTCTTTGCTCAGTCTAAACAGTCGGCTCTCGGACAACCTAAACATTAACAGAAGTCAAAGTTCGGAAGGCTTGGCTGCAGGTCGAAAACATAGTCCACCATTTTAGAACGTAGAACACACGAGTGGAAATCAAAAATGGTGGATGAATCTTAAAATGGGGGCGAAGTTAACCCAAAATTCAGAACTTTGCAACACGGTTTTCCATGTAGCGCGAATAGGCTTAGGCCAATATAAATACTAAGGAGGCACTATATAATTACAGTTTAACAGTTTCAATATTGTGCAAGAGTTATCCTTCTTGGTTCAATCGGATTATATGGTAGAATTTTCATATAAACCAATTATAAGTCTTAACAACCCATCCGGGATACCCCATTTCGCCGAATGGGGCCACAGATGAACCCTTTTGACCACCTCTAAAGTTGCTGAAAGGTCAATCGAGGCCACACAAATTGATGTATACCTTTTAGATCACATTACTTCTTGCAGATTTTTTTACCATAAAGCCATTGATCGCAGTACCGTGGCCATTCCTGAACCTCATTTGTTGTTTGTTCAATCGACCAACCCTTAGGGCACAGTTCTTAAGGTGAAACAATGAGAGATGCAAAGACCTTACTATCAGCATCCATGATGCACCCCTCCTATATATCGGGATTACATAGGATGTATGCCAGTTTCCGGGAATAGCTCAAATACCACACTTTCTTTAAATAATATAGGCAGCTTAGAAACCCAAGAGTCAGGATCCCCTTTAAATAACCTATTGGACAAGAAATGTTGCCCATGAGCCCTCAAATCACTGATATGATTAATCGCCTCCTGGATTGATTCTATGTCTACTTCCAATTCCGATTTGAGGTCATTTCCAAGGGACATGTGATATTAGGATTCTACTTTTGCACCAATAGCCGAGTACAAGGCCTCAAAATGGAGACACAATATGACTCTGACATACGGTTGATTTGACTGGAGGCCTTACAGGTCTCAAGAGCATTAGTCACCTCCCAGAACTCACTGGAATTCTTCATGGACACCAAGGGAGCTGGTAGGCGCTGGTAGGCAAAGCCAGCCCCCATTTTAGGGCCTCATCCAAGGGCCATTGTGTCTCCTGTCTGGACCTGTCCAGGCCAGGAAGGCCCAGGATGGCCTCCTGCTCCACCAAGCACCAAGAGTTGTGCTCCGTTCTGCATGTCTTGCATCATCTCTCCTACCTACAAGCAACTCTCTCCTGTGACTACATGCTGCAACTGATTATGGATACATCAACCCTGCCCATTTATTAAGTTCGATCTGTACTGGTAGACAAAGCCTGTATCTGTACCTCTGCAACCTACACTCCGTCTCCCATTTCCGTTACTAATTCTCTGGAAACTTATTGGTTTAAACTTTTTAGCCGAACACGAGATTCATGCACCCTCCCATGCTTAGCCGACTGCTAAACCATCTGCAATCATGTATCTACCTTAGTCTGTTTCTCTGCTGTTCATTTGGTGTCATGTATACATAAGTAGGCCCCATACCATGAGGTGTGGCTTTCCCAATTTATGCACCCATCCTATGTTGCAGTTACCCTACCTGTACCTGCATAGTTGATGTAGCACCCCGCACCATGAGATGTGGTTTTACCAATTTGTGCACTTAACCTAATGTTGCCTTTAACCTACTTGCAACTGCATACTTGATGTGGCCACCCACACCATAAGGTGTGGCTTTGATTGATTGATTGATTGATTGAATGATTTAATTTTTGTATAGCGCTATGTCGCCCATAGGCCTCAAATCGCTTGAACATGACAAGACAAACAAAATAGGTAGCACAACAATGAAGAAATAGAATCCACAAAAAGTCAAGGGAGGAGCATCTCTGGTTATTTATAAAGAGTAATCAGGAGTTTATTGAACAAAAGGGTCTAAATGCCCCTTTTAAAGTGTGTGAAGGAGTTTTTTTGCCAGAGCTTGGGTGAAAGTTTATTCCACTGGGTTGATGCCTGGCAGTCAAACATGGTACCTCCAAAGGTTTTAGATTAAATCTCAGCTGAGATAGCTTTGAAGGATCATGAGATTGTAAACGGCGACCGGGAACAAAAGTGGTAAGACGATTTGGCAAATACTGTGGTGCCACTCCGTCGCGACATTTGAAGTAATAGACAGTACTTAATGCACGATCCGATGTTTAACGGGGAGCCTAGTGTAGACCACTTCTGACCTTTGTGACATGATCTTTTCTAGAAAGGCCACAGACCGCTCCCACTTCCCCATTTTGAGTGTAACTTGCAGTCTCTGGATATTGCTATTTGCTATACCCAATAAAAAACTATAATAGTCTAGCCATGAATTAATCAAGGCAGAGGCAAGTAGAGAGTGATTTTTTGTGAGACATAGGGGCAAATATGGTGGAGAAGTTTTTTGACATATCAACATGATGCGCAAACCTGGGCTTCGTTCGATTTCATTGAAAATTCTGCATCTAGGATGATACCCATGTTTTTTACCTTGTCAGATACATTGATTTTTTTTTCCCAGCTATGAGGAAACTTTCATATTTTGATGGCAATTTACTATGCTTTTCTCCTGAGGCTATAGTCAACATGCACATCCACTCTTGAATGGCTTCATACACCATATTGATAGCTGAGACATCTCTGGTATAGCAGTCTGATAATTCAAAGATGACTAGGGTGTCGTAATCATAGTTTGTATACTGGACACGCAGGTCATCCAAAAGTTTAAGGAAAGACTTTATGTAAATATTAAAAAGCAGCAGCGATATACAAGATCCCTGAGGGACTCCACATGTAATGGATGTAACTGAGGAGTTTGTGTTTTCCACAGCAACTTTTGCATTTCGTGGACCGAAAAAAGAGGCAATCGACTGGGTGGAACTGCTAGAACAATGGTTCTGGGTGCTAAACATGGACATCAACAATGGATGATCTATCAGGTCGAACGCAGCAGACAAATCCAACAGCATCAGCAATGCTGGCTTGCCTTGATCTACAATACCCACAATGTTAGCCTTAAGATCCTGCAGTGCTGTTTCAGTCCTGTACCCTGCTCTGAAGCCTGATTGTCTGGGATTAAGGAGGTTATTATCCTCTATGAAGTCCCTCAGTTGAACATAGGCAACATAGTGCAAGATGTTTAGCAGGAATGGTATGTTTGTAATAAATCAATAATGTTTTGATTTTTGGGATCAAGATTATTTTTCTTAAGGAGAGGAGTGATCTATGCTTCCTTAGGCCTAATCGGGGCAATAGCCTCTGCAAAGGATAGATTAACCAGTGTGGTAACCCATGATATGATATGATATGATATGATATGATATGGCATTTGTAACGCGCCTATACACAAGTGTTTCAAGGCGCGACGAGGCAGGGAGGGCGGAACAAGGGGAGAAGATAACTATCCTACTAGGCCAGGTGTCATTCAGATCGCGCAAGTGCAAGGGTAGGGGGACTGGGAAAAGTGCAAGGGGAAGGGGAGAGGGGAAAGTGCAGTACATGGTTAGTAGAATACAAGATAAATAATAGGGCCAGCTGGTGGCAAGTGCAAGGAAAGTGCAGTACATGGTTAGTAGAATACAAGATAAATAATAGGGCCAGCTGGTGGAAAGTGCAAGGTAAGTGCCGGGAGAAGGGGCTGTAGGATACAGAGACAGTCCCGTAGTGCAGGCAGGCAGTGCAGGGAAGAGTGGCTGGGCCAAGGACCGAGATCGGTGAGTGGCCCAGTTGCAGATTCAGTGCAGGTTCAGTGATTTTAGCAGGGGAGAGAGGGAGAGAAAGCGGAGGCAAAGAAGAAGGTTTTGAGGTGCTTCCGGAACCGGAGATGGTTCTCCTCAAGTTTCAGGGAGGCAGGAAGGCTGTTCCAGAGGGAGGCCCCTGCTGCGGAGAGAGATCTACCCCCAGCTCGTTGCTTGGAGAAGCGGCTGACCCTGAGGTAGTTGGAGGTGGATGAGCGAAGAGCTCGAGAAGAAAGATATTTAGGAAGAGAGAGTTGAAGGTATTTTGGCCCAAGGCCCCAGAAGGCCTTGTGGACAATGCCGAGGGTTTTGAACTTAATCCTCGCAGCCACTGGGAGCCAGTGTAGCGATTTCAGTCCTGGAGAGATACGGTCCCTGGGCTTGAGGCCAAGGACAAGTCTTGCAGTCTTGTTCTGGATGAGTTGCAAAGGGCAGAGAGTAGAGGCAGGAAGATTTAGATAGAGGTTGTTACAGTAGTCCAGCTTTGAGAGACCCAGGGCCCTGGAGACAGTGAGCTTCTGGGGGAAGGAGAGGAGAGGAAGGATACCTCTGAGGAGGTGTAGGTTGGTAGTGTGACTTCTTAGAGACGTCAGATATGTGAGGAGAGAAAGAGAGTGTGGAGTCGAAAATGACCCCAAGGTTTTTTGCCTTGCAGGTAGGAGCAGGAAGAGGGCCAAGGGAGGCCGGCCAGAGAGCTGCAGGGAAGGAGGGAGTGGGTGTGCCGATAAGTAGAATCTCAGTCTTACTGGCATTAAGGCAGAGGTCGTTGGTGGCACACCATTCCTGGATAGCAGAAAGACAGTCAGAGATGAGGGAAGGGGAAGAGGTGGCCGAGGGTAGCCTGAAAATGAGCTGGATATCATCTGCATAGCACTGAAAGTTGGGACAGAGAGCGGCGATGCAGTGAGCAAGACGTGCCAGATACTGGTTGAACAGCCAGGGGGAGAGGTTAGATCCCTGGGGGACACCACAGGTAGAGAAAACGATGTCAGAGAGGAAGGAACCCAGTTAGACCTGGGAGGGTCGATTGGAGAGGAAGGAGGTCAGCCACGCCAGAGGTTGACCAGTGATACCAGGTTATCACGGAGACGGTTCAGCAGGATGGTGTGGTTGACAGTGTCAAAGGCAGAAGAGAGGTCGAGCAAAATGAGAACACAAGGGGTGTTAGAGTCAAGGTTTGAGAGCAGGTCCTCACGGATGTTCAGGAGAGCAGTTTCCGTGCTTCTGGCAGCTCTGAAGCCAGGCTGATGGTCACGAAGACTACCAACAGATTCAGCATGGAGATGGCCAGTTTCTCCAGGAGGTTCCCCAGAAAGGGAGTGATAGAGATTGGGCAATAGTTAGCTGGGCAGGAGGGGTCGGAAGAGGGTTTCTTAAGAAGGGGTGCACAAGGGAGTGCTTGAGGGGGGATGGGAAGACTCCAGAGGCAAAGGAGTGATTGCAGAAGTCAGCCAGGGCAGGCACCAGGGAGTCAATGTGGTCCTTGATAGTTTTGGAGGAACAGGGGTGGACCTGTTTTGACGAGACATTCATAGATCGGACTTTTCTCAAAACCTCGTCAGCAGAAAAAAGGGGAAAGGCAGAGAAGGAGGGAGGAGGGGTGGCTGCAGAAGGGCCAGAGGGAGAGCAGGGAATAGAGGAGGGGAGATGATAGGAGGAGAGTGAGGACAGGATTTCTGGAGTTTTTTAAATGAAGTGAGAGGCCAGTGCCGTGCAGAGGGCCTGGTAGGGGACAGGAGAGGTGGAGACTGCAGCAGGGTTGGCCAACTCCTTGCAGATTTGAAAGTGTTCGGCCAAATTGTTAGATGCCGCAGAGATGCAGGCTTGGATAATGGCTCTCTTCTTAGTGAGAACGGAGAGCCGGTATTGCCTTTGGAGCAGGCGGCAGGCCAGTTTGTCAGAGGATGAACATGAAGTATGCCATTTCCTCTCTGCCACCCTGCACTTGCGTTTAAAGGTGACGAGATCCGAGTCATACCAGGAGTTACATTTGGCTTTGGGCTTCAGGCGGATTCTCATGACAGGGGCAAGGATATCAAGATTATCACATATAGGAGAGTGGAGAGTGGAGAGGGCTGTTTCAGGGTGGGAGTCAGCCGAAGAGGGAGGGGGGGCGAGAAGGTTGTAGCGAAAGCCTCAACTGACATGCGCATCATGGGTCGGATGACCGTGAAGGTGGGTGGCAGTGATGAGGGTGGCTTTGCCTGTGGGGTAGGGAAGATGAGGTGGGAGGATAGGAGAAAGTGATCACTCCAGGAGAGAGGAGTGGAGAGAGGGACAGAGAGGAGAAGGTCGGAAGAGATCAGAGCATCAAGAGTGTGCCCTGCAGAATGGGTCGGCCCAGATGGGAGAATAGAGAGTGAGAGAGAGTCGCAGAGGTCGCGAAAGAGTCCAGAAGGAGGACAGGAGGCATCAAGGTGGATATTGAAGTCTCCAAGAAAGAGGAGTTGAGTGGTTGAGGACAGGAGTGAGGAGGAGAGGTCAGCCCACTCAGAGAGGAAGGAGGAAATTTGACCAGGTGGCCGATAGATAGTAGCCACGGTAAGGGAATGGCTAGGATAGAGAGAGAGTCGGCAAACAAGGCATTCAAAGGAGGAGTAGGTCTGCGTAGGAAGTGACAGTGGTAGGAATCCACTCAGGGAAGATAAGGGCCACACCCCCCCAGCACTGTTGGGCCTGGGCAAGGAGAGGATCTTTTAACCGTCAAGTAGGAGTGTGTCAAAGCTGGTGACAGAGCTGGCCGTGAACCATGTCTCAGTGAGACCGAGGATGTCAAGGTCCATTTCCTCAAGAAGGCGACAGATATCAGAGGAATGTTTGACGGCATAGCGAGAGTTGAGAGTGGCAATGTGGAGAAGGTTGCCATCCTTGAAGTACTTCCGGGAGGGGTACAGATCAGAGGTATGCCCTGAGGAGGTGAAGAAGAAGGAGCCAGAGAGAGGCCAGGGTGAGAGGGTGGAGGCAAGGTAGCTGAGGACAGAGAAGACGGGACAGCAGGAGAGGAAAGGAAGTTGATGAGGCGCGGGAAGCGTCTATCAAAGAGGTGGAGGTTGGCCTGAGGGCCTTGGACCAAGACAGTCCCATTAGCGTAGACATTAATGATGGCCTTAGAGGAGCGGAAGGGGGCCAAGAGGACATCCCAACGGGTGCCACCATTAAAGGGAGAAGAGGAGAAGGGAGAGAGCACAGACCCCATATGAAGGGTCCATTGATCAGGGGAAGGCACAAAAAAGAGGATGTCAGTAAGAGTTTCCTTGGAGGAAGCACTAGTGTAGGTGTCAGCGATAGGGAGGCCTGGGTTGGAGACCAGGATATCCTTTTTAACCTTTTTCCTACCAGATTTAGTGAGGAGAGCAGGATAGTCAATGGAGAAGCAGTTAGAGAAGATAAGAGAGATAGAGAGCACCATGGAATAAGGAAGGAGTGGGGGGAAGATAGACGAGAGCAAGTGGACAGGAATGAAGCGGCAAGCCCTAGTTTACCACATTTCAGAGCAACAGTAACACAGTAAATACGAATTAGGTACCCAGTGTAGAGGCCACCTAAGTTTGAGAGTCCTGTGAGGGGAGAAAAGGCCCTAGTTTACCACAATTACAGAGCAACAGTAACACAGTAAATACAAATTAGGTACCCAGTGTAGAGGCCACCTAAATTAGAGAGTCCTGCGAGGGGAGAAATAGCCCTAGTTTACCACAATTACAGATCAACAGTAACACAATAAATACGAATTAGGTACCCAGTGTAGAGGCCACCTAAGTTTGAGAGTCCTGCGAGGGGAGAAAAAGCCCTAGTTTACCACAATTAGTGGTACACACAGAAGTGTAGAAACCATGTGAATGAGAAGGAAATGAAAGGTGTAGGTTGTTGGGCTGGGCGAGCAGGTGGAGCTAACCAGAAAGAATGGCGGACCGGCGCCTGGCGTCCCCTGCGGACACCTGCAGACACAGGGAGCCGCAGCCGTAGGAGCAGCCCTTTGCCTAAGGGGCCCTTAGCCGAGGGGGCTGCCAGGCAGGAGGGCTGCCCAGGGGGGTGGGATTTAAGGCAGGAGGAGAGGAAGAGGGAGGGGGGTGTGGGCGGGCAGGGAGGCGGGAAGGGAGAGGGAGGAGGGGAGAGGGGAGAGGAGGACCAGGAAGTGAGGTGGAGGGAGGGGGCAGGGGGCAGCACAACGCGCACGGAGCACCAAAAACAAACACAGTGCCTGAAATAAAAAGCTTACTGAAGGCCCAACGGGGCCTGGAAGGCAGCCTCACAGCAGGCCACACAGGGCTACGTGCGACCGCTCAATCCTGCTCAGGCTCAACAAAAAAGCGAGCGTGGAGAGCGGTCGTCGTGTAGACCTGGCGGGACAACGAGGACAACCAATCAGAGGGGGGTGGGCGGGCAGGGAGGCGGGAAGGGAGAGGGGAGAGGAGGACCAGGAAGTGAGGTGGAAGGAGGGGGCAGGAGGCAGCACAACGCGCACGGAGCACCAAAAACAAACACAGTGCCTGAAATGAAAAGCTTACTGAAGGCCCAACGGGGCCTGGAAGGGAGCCTCACAGCAGGTTACACAGGGCTACGGGCGACCGCTCAATCCCGCTCAGGCTCAACAAAGACCCATGGGGCAAGAGTAGCCATACATGCCTTGAACAGGCTAGCGGGGCAACTATCCCCCAAGCAAGTGGTGGGCATCCCAATTTGTGCACCATCCTAATGTTGCATTTAACCAACTTGTACCTGCATATCCCCCGTATCATGAGTACTTCCTATTTTTAAGGATCCATATCATGAAATCTGCATCCCTTTGAAGCGAAAATGAACAACGTTCCCTCATCCATTTTTTATAACCTTGCTTTACTTTTTTAATCAAGGACATTTTACCATCTAAATTTATTCCAAGCCTATTAATGCCCCTAATTTTAGATCCCATATCTTTTTTAGCTAAGGTGCTATCATGACTATAAACATGGCAGTGATGTTTCACCCGAGGCAGCAATCCATGGCTTCCATTTTTCTTTAATGCAGTCCCACTTAGCATGTTGGCCAGAGTCTTCTTATGATTAAGATGTTCCCACTCATAAGTGCACTGGCCCAACCATTCCGCAACGTCCCTATTAAAAGGGTAATGAGTCCATCTTTCCACATGAGTCTTATTCCACCAGTATTTACCACAAAATCATCCGGAGCCCTTTTATGAGATGTTCCACTATAGATTTTAAACTCATCGCACAGCATTTTATGGTCCCTCAGTGTTGTTTTTTCCACCTGAATGTGGCAACACCGCTCAAACACATACTCATCAGTAAACATATAATCAAAGAGATATTCACTAGACCCTCAATGCCATGTACAGTGGCCCAGAATACTCCCCGGTATACCTCCATTTAACATTCTCAAGCCCATAGAAATAAGGTAAGAGGAACATTTCCCCTCACTTAAATCCTTGACTGAGCTCAATTCCAGAAGAGATTGAAAAGCCAAACTCGTCCTCATCTACACCCAACTTTGGACATTGGGAGTTAAGATCCCCGGCCATCAGCACTGATCCATCCACATCATTTTATTCCCATGTTAAATGAAGCCAGGATATATCCTCAAGGAAGTAATCAATGCTGCAATTGCCAGTATGCCAGTAGATATTTATTAGGAGTTCATGTCTCACACGTTCCTCCTTTCCCAACCTACCTCCCAAAAGCAGTGTCTCAAATCTTACTTGTTAGATTCCCCTTCGCTGCTTGATATTACAAATACTCATTAACCTAGGGACCAATATGGGGCTACTTCTTCTTTGTGCAACTTTGTCAGTGAGGGCTTTTGAGCAAACATAGTTAGCGATGGAGTCGATAGGCCTTTGCTCTCTGATGACATACAAATTCCTCTTACATCTCCTGCAGAAAGAGACCAACCTAAATTAAGGACCAAAGGAAATGACATAATAAATAGTACATTTATTGTTCCAAAAATTATGAAAATTGAAACAACGAACACTGACATCTATGCCCCACATTTGCTTAAAATAAAGTTAATTACAATGCCAACCTGCTTCCACCACTTGATATCACAGATAATAAGATCATTAGAGCAGCACTCCTGAACACCAGATCTTTAAATAAACATGCCATTGATGTTCATGAGTGCATAGTAGATAACATAATTGTTATATTATGCTTGATTGAGACCTGGCTTAAAGACTTGAGAGGGTCTAAAATCGACCAAGCAACACCTAAAGGATATACATTCTATTCTCCAAACCTCAAGCAAGATAAATGGGGAGAAGTTGCCATATTGCCAACGAAGGAATATCATCTTTTTGAAGTTCCCATTGCTTGTAATAGCTGTGACATTCTCCATCCTAAATTAAATCCGACTCTTAACAGTTGGGTTAATGCTGTCCTTCTCTACCATCCCCCAAAGGTCATGCCCAACTTCAACAATGAAATGGTGCAGTTTCTAGGGCTATTAAATAGACCCAACTGTGTAACATTATTCTTATTCTTAAGAGATCTGAATCATTGGCGAGGTAACATCGCAGATAAAGATGCAGTAACTCTAAAACAAAACCTTAACAACATTGATTTCCAAGTTCACAATAGTGAACCTACATTCAATAAGGGGAATATATTGGATTGGGTGGCTTCAAGGAACTTGGATATTAACATCAGGGATACCAGACCATGTGTCCGTTCTGACCTTTTCTTCATTGAGTTTCACATACTGCTCCAAGATACATCAAAACACCAAGTGAATTCCCCTAAGAGTGTTCATAGTCGGAACTACAAGAACATTCAAACGTCTGATTTACGAGAGTGTATTAACAAGCTTCTAATTTCCACTTTGGACTTTGACTCTCCATGTCCCTTAGCTACAGCTTACAGAACCTACCTGACACACATTAGATCGTTTCTCCGCTATGCAGAAGAAAACAGTAAGCTAGTACCCATCACCAGAACTGGTTCACATCTGACCTTTTTACCTTTAAAAAGAAAAAGCAAAAGTGGAACTGAGGTGGCAGAAAACAAACTCAGACACACTTAAACTAGTTTGGAAAAATCACAAGAAATCATATAAATTGGATATTTATGAGGCTAAGAAAAACTATTTTAATGAGCAAATAGACAATGCTGAGAATAATACTAAAACACTCTTTGAAATTTTAAAAATGCTTGAGAAACCAAAAGCACAGGCAGTGCTTTTTCAATTGACTTGGACTGCGTAAGGATCCAAAACACGTTTTTGAAGATAAAATCACTAGAGCAGGAGAACACATTTAAAAAGACTATTGACTGATTCTTTTACAAATGAATGTGATATACATGCTGTTTCTCTGAGTTACAATAAAGATCCTTAACAAAAGTTAAACTCCCCAGAATGTACATTCAAGCTTTGGGTGAGATGCACACTACCTCCTGTTTTGTGGATGTCATTCCCTCCAAAATAGTTTTAGAAAACAGAAAACAGTTTTTACCTTTTCTTGTGCAGTTTGTGAATGCATCTTTTACTCACAACTGTGTCCTGGAATCTATAAAACAAGTTACTATTGCCCCATTAGTAAAAAGAAAAGCAGGATTAAACCCAAAAGTAGCAAAAAATCTTAGACCCATTACTAATGCCTACTTTCTACTGAAATAGTTGACGGAATAGTCACGGCTCAATTGCAAGAATATTTGGTTGCTACTTCCAAGTTGCACGTAAGGCAATCTGGTTTCCGTTCATGCCATGGTGCGTAGAATGATCTATTAGATCTTCAAACACACATGCTAGAGGTTTGGTATGAAGGCAAAACCAGACTGCTAATAGTATTAGACTTGTCAGCAGCTTTTGAGCTCCTAGACCACAAGCAATTTTTGAACACCCTTGCTTCTACAGATAACTGGTCCCCGGATGCTGTGTGCCAGATTCACTCTTTTCTAACAAATCAGAGGTCCACAGTGCACTAGGGGTGATGCTACCTCAGACTCTGCCCTTCTATCTTGTGGAGTACCCCAGGGTGCCTGCTTGTCGCCAGCATTATTTAACACTTACATAAACCTGCTCCTCAATATTTTATATGACACAGGTGTGTACTTCACTAATTATGCTGACAACATGTTGTTGCTACTAGAGCTTGATGGAACCTATGAAATGTACACGATTAATCCTACCCGGATTTACAAAGGCATGAAACATTGGATGTCCACTCATTGGCTGTGCCTCAACATTGCCAAAACTGAGCTTTTCAAATTTGGTTCATCTCAGGCTCGAACCAAATTGCATCTTAAATATTCTAGCTTCGGCATTGAGGACTTTAGCATCCAAACAACTGAGCAGCACAAACCCTTGGAGCCCACTTGGACTCCTCACTTATCGCAGATTTTCATGCTAACCATGTGGTAACGAACTATCAATACTAGCTTAGGGTTCTTAAGCATATTAAACCTTTTCTTTCTGAGTAAAATTGTGTCACATTAGCTCGTCATTATTTTGTCAAGGCTCGTTTATTGTAACACACTTCTAGTAGGCACATCTTCACAGGCTCCAGGTTCTACAAAATGATGTCATTCACATAGCGAAGGGCGTTACCCGTAGAGATCATATTTCCTGTATTAGAAAAGGCATTCACGGCTACCAGTGTGGGCTTGAATACAATTCAAGGTAGTCAATTTAGTACATAAAGGTCTGCATGGGAAAGCTCCCATCTACCATCAGGACAGGTTAATCATATATGAGCCCAAGAGGACTCTACGATCCTGCAAATCTAGACTCCTTTGCTACCCCAGATGTAGACGGACTAATCGAACAGGTAGATCTTTTCCAGTCCTGGTGACCTCCATTTGGACTGTATTGTCTTTGAAGATACAACAGAGGACTAACCCCCTGTCCTATCGTAAACTCCTGGACACGTCATTGTTTTACTGAGTGGCCTATCGGATGATCCTGCCATGTGTTGTTTTTAAAGTTTTGGTGTGGTGTGTTTGTGTGTGCCCTGATGCCTGCAGGCTTTAGGGGGATTATAAAAAAAGAAATAGAAAGAGGTAATCGAGCACACTACTAACCTTCATACCCCCTTCTGACTTAATAGATGTTAACAAGTCACCAGAGGGATGAACTCTACTACTCTTGCGGGCTGCCTGAACAAAACCACATGTCTCTTAGAACCAGTGGCGTCGCCAGGAATCAAATTTAGGAGGGGCACAGAGGGGGCCAAAGACAAAAGTAGGGGGGCACAGACAAAAGATGGGGGAAAACATGGTCACTGCTTGTCTTAGGTAGGGGGTTCAAGGGGGGGCACGCGGTTTCACAGGGGGGCCTCGGCCCCCCCAGACCCCACCCCTAGCGACGCCACTGCTTAGAACATGGTCACATCTTGCGTTCTTATTTTCACAGCTAACTTTGGGTTCATAAACAGATGATTATTACCTTGCGTATTCCAATAAAATATCCTTCATTTGTATATGTCCATCCATCCACGTGCCTTTCAGGATGAATTTACAGAGATCACGCATTTTAATTCATGTCGACGAATGGTTCTTGCATGCAAGACTTCAGTATGTATGATACATGCATTTGGACTCTCACAGATCCTTTTCCACTGCCAGCCACTCGCGCTTATAAATAATGCCCCATTGCATATCTCTTCCTACCCATACGTCTGCCACATAAGTTCTAAAAATGCAATAAGAGGATTAATAACACGCCGCGGACGGTTGCAGTTCACCAGCTCCTGGAGGACGCGCGCTTCTGACCCATGCAACATATTGTGCCCCGTGGCTCTTAGCTGAACTTCGCTGTGACTGTCCCTGCCTTTTCCCAGCGTGGGATGTCTATTAAAACGAGCTGCCTCCTGTAGCAGAAGCCCAGTGGAAATGAAAGTTTCCTCGGTGGACTGTCCTGTCTTTAAATATTTAACAACACACTTAAATATTTAAGTGTTCGACACTGTCTTATACAAATACAAAGAGGATCGCCAACACGATTCTTAATGCAGTCATTGTACTTAAGTTGTTTTTCTTGATCACACTGTGAATCCACACACTATTTGAGTGTGCGCGTTCAATAAAAGTTGCACTGTATTGTGAATGGCTACGCACGCATCTTTGCTTTGGTCGAAAGCGCTTATTAATTTGCTTAAAAGGGCACGCATCGTTTCACCGCCTTTTTAATTTCTTGTCATCTTATCAGCCCACATCCGAATAAGGGGGACTCCAGGGAGAGAAAATTAAGGAAACGATTATGTATTCACTCGCGGAGTATCATAAAAAAAAATAACTGTCTTCTTTTCATAAATGAATTGCCATAAAACATGATGAAAACTAATGAGAGTAATGTGTGCTCTGAACCATCCGTTTTATTTCTGGCTTGTTTATTATCTTTTAAATTACATTAAATAGTATTTCATTTTTTTAAACTGTCGAGCTTGAAACACAGCAGTATTCCCCATTTAAATGGATAGTCACACATTCAAGTCTTTTATCAGCTCGCCCTTGTTATGAACAACGGTTGCCAGGGTCATTGCAAGGATGGAGGGCCCCTCAACCCAGGTACCATTTTAATGACCTCTCAATTGCAGTGGTTTAAGATGTGGGGTTTTGGGGCAAAAATTGGTTATTTTGGTGAGCAACGCTGTTGGTGAATTACGTTTCTTCCCACAATTGCCTTTTTGAAGAACTGTTTGTGACTGTTGTGTAAACACATGTTAGGACATTTCCCTATCACGGAAAATTATATTTTCTGAGTTGTGACAAGCAGCAAACGTAGAAGAGACAATCGCTGCGTGGAGATCATTGGGTCCCATTATGAATTTGGTGGTGCAGGAGAAAATGGACACATTGGGCCTCATTACACGGTAGGTGGTAAGGGTTTACTGGTACCGGTAAGGGCACCGGTACCGGTAAACCCTTACCGCCTTACTACGAGTTCCCTTTGCGGGACCCGACCTTAACGGCTGGTTTTACCAACCGTTAAAGTAGGGTGCCGCAAAGGGACCTTGGTGCTAATTACGGTACCGCAATTTGTGGTTCCGTAATTACCACCTTCCCCATTCCCATTATGTCCCATGGGGGCAAAAATGGGAATGGGGAAGGGCCTTGGTGAATGGGGAATTACTGCCCCCGCTCATCCACCAAGGCTGACACGGTAAAATACCGGCAGCAACCATGGCGCTAATAGCGCCATGGTTACCGCCTACCGTGTAATGAGGTGGTAATGGACAAACTGACACTTCACGCCGTCTTGACCTTTTACCTCAACGCTGATGTCTGACTTTGGAGTTAAAGTGGAGGGGTTAACACTGGCATATAGGTGGACATATACCTGGAGTTAAATACTTAACTTTACATCTAGAAATTGTGGAATTATTTCAGCGGGGAGTTATTAAAATGGAGAATCCTCAAAAATCTCCATGGAGTCCTATTGACTACAAAAATGTGGACTACCACCCACATTGGCCCACCAGTAATCCCAAAGTAAATTGAAGTAGAAAGTGGCAGAAACAGTAAAGTAGTTTAAGTACTCACAATTACGCAAATTGTATTCTTGGAAATGTACTTGCATGATATATTCTGCAAAAACAGACTTTGCCAGAAATTAGTGCCATGATGCTTTGCACTGAGAAGAGAAATGCCATCTATTGTATTCATCAGAATTGTTACTCATTCAATGTTATTGCATCTGGTACATACTATTATTTGAGTCTGTAGTACGTTTTAAAGAATTATTATAGGTTTTACAAAAAAAGAAAATAATACATTGGCCGAAATCTGCAACAAATAGGGTATATTCTGGTTGTGCAGTAGATGCGAGTGCTGACGGAAGCGGGTGGTTACGCGCACGTTGTGTGCTCGTTTCCGGTATGGCTTGTCAGCTGCTGGCGTTTTGTGTTCTGTCCTCAGTGCCAAAGGCTCAGGCACTCCTCAATGTGGAGGCCTTTGATGCGGCGTGGCTCTCTGTGCGTCTATCCCTGAGCTCCTTCATCGTTTGGCCGTCCATGCTGATTTATTGTTGCACTGGAGCACCAAATTCGTTTTTGGAGTCTAGATGCTGGCGATCCCCCCGGGGTAAATGTGCCTGCTGCCACAGGCTGGTGTGCCTGCCGCCAAATTACCCCCCTGGTGAGTCCATCTGGGACATGTTTGGTGTTGCACGCTACAGGGTACTTTCTGTAGCAGGCATGGGGCATGTCTGAAAGATATGTCTTAGATCCTCTCTAGATTAGTAGCCCTGTATCGTCTGGTCTCTTGCAACTCAAAATGCCTTATCTTTGAAACATTAAGGCGCAAGGGGCCGTGGTTGCTTTTTGTCTCTGGACAGGCTTTGTTATTTGTTGAAAGGATGAGGTACTGCCCTATTGACCTGTCCTGATTGACTGTGATCTCTAAAATGCTGTCACCCGAGCTCGAGCCTATTCTCATGTGGCCAAAATGAAGTCTAACCCTGTAACTGATATTTCACCCTATCCTAAATCCCCTAGATTGGAGGCAAGCAATGGGTACCATCAAAAAGGACATGTTTTTGTGCAACCTGGTACTTCATCTGAGTCCCCAGTTTCTAGTGTGAATCGCAGTCAATTGGCCGAAGTCATGGCACAGAGTACTCGTAGGAGACAACAACTTTAGGCTACGAAGCTCCAATCTCCTGATGGCACTTTTGAACTGGAATCATTTGGGGATATTTCTATTACTAGTATGGAATTGGGGAAAGACTTATCACCTCCCACACCCATACTGTTAGTGAATGTCCATCTGGATGTTTTTGGGGAAACGCCTTTGGAGAATCTAATTGGCAGCACTAGCACTCTAGCCTCCTCGATGGCTGTGCCAATGCAGTCACCTACACAAAGGATGGAGGAAGTCTTATCAGAAGCCTTGGTGCAATCCTTTTTAGATAAGACTGGAGTGGCTGCTGAATCAACCAATGGCTGAGAGATGGCCCCGTATTAAGGAGCGTATTATTCGTGACCTTCATTTATGCATAAATGTTGCAGAATTGTCCTCCCGGGTTGATGCACTGAATACAAGGGTAACATGCTAACATATTGAACTAGTTGATAAGTCAAACTGATCAGAACACTGCTAGCGTTAATCAATATTGCCAGATGATTTTATCTGATCAGAACCTTGCCAGGGTTAATAAACATTGCCAGATACATTTTACAGAAATCCCTGTTCTGGGAACTTCGAACATACAATCTGCGGAAACTGTTGATGTTCATACAAATCATTTTTGTCCAGTTCTTAGTCTAGTGGTGGAACATCTTAACTGTGTTGCTCCACTGCTCTTGAATTCTGTTGGGCCAGTGGCTGTTTCAAATTTCATCTTGGGTGTTACACCACCAAGGGATATTTGTATTAGAAAATCCCTAATGCCAAAGGTTACAGATACAAACGTAAGGGTTTTTTCTATGGACCGACAAAATATTATAATTATTAATTGTGGAGAAACCACGTGGTCCAGAGCCAAGAGAGGCGGTCAGGAACAAAGTCTTGGCATGGCTGCATCTAAAAGTGGCACAGAACTGTATCAGAACACACGACTTGGGATTTCTGCATACTGTGTTGGTGCGCCAAGAGCAACACAAATTGTATTATTCTAGGGTGCGGACAAAATAATTTACCGTTTGTTTTTGAGTCTTTTTATGAAGCTGGACAACATGTCATCACATACTAACTTGATAGTTAATCTAAACTGACATAATTGGTGTACCCGTGGGACATGTTAGCTGTTGCCTGCAACTCAATTTTTCCTGTTTTTGCCTTCTGTATGATGCTTTTTGTTATATGGTTATTCTTTTATTTATTGTTAACTTCTGTATGTATGTTTTTATGTTGCGCGCTAAGAACTATGGGTGTGTTGTGCTTTATAAGAAATAAATCAAATACAGTCTAAAACACACAGTGCATCTAATAATAGTTCATAAAAGGCACTTTTTTAGATTTCCTATTTTTGCAAATGCACAGGTCACAATATATATACATAAGGGAGACCTATACATTTCCAGGGGGCAGCGATTCAGAACAAATCATGCGCCTGAGTTTTTGCATGCATTAGTGTCAGCAACACTCTCTTGGGGCGAGATTACAGAAAATGTGCAATGGTACAAGTTCAAAGTTGCACAGTATTAGCATAAGAAAAGGTTTGTCCTGATTCTAAAAACACTGGGACATAATAGATAACCATTGCACCATGAAAAGTGCAGTTTGGCATGGTCTAAGCAGCAGTGCAGAAATTGCCATGATGCTGAAAAGAGACATTTTCAATGCATGTTTTCCCCAGGGCAAAGTTTGCCCTGGTTCTAATACCAATCTGTATTAGCACAAGAGCAAACTTTGCTCTCATGCAAAATTCAATGACAATGTATCTTTCATTCTGTAATCTGGCCCAAAGCTGTCATGTCTGACTGGCTCAAATAACCCACCCTGGTGTTGGGAGAACGTGTCAAAATCATGGCTCTTATAGGACCTATTATTTGGAAATTCTCAAAATAGTTTTTTAAAAAAAAACATGTGCATCCCAATTTGAGAGCTAGGAATGTAATTGGGGCATCAGCAATTCATAACACTACACTATCTCTTAAAAAATAATAATAGACACAGTCAAACATGACCCTATCATGTGTTGTACACCCCCCTGCATCTGTTGTAAACATGCACAAGGGAATGTTTTTGTTTTCTGCACATTTTAAAGTGCTTCTTTTGTGGATCTAGAATGGCTGGCAGTGGAGTAGCAGTTTAAGTCAACTGCTCTGGACCTCTCCCTGAAGTTACTTATATTGAAATTATAATGAGTTTCAAGAAAAAGATTGGGGAAGCTGAAAACCCAAGCAGGTTCCTGAGATGGAGGAAACCCCTAGTCTAGGAGATGTCTACAAAACCATTCCTCAGGTGGCTCAAGATGTCAGTGATATTAAACTGACAATGGCTGAACTCAATTTGAAAACTGGTCAGCTGGATGGCAGAGTCACGGAGTTGGAAAAATCTTCTTCAACTATGAGCGCTGAGATTGCAGGCAGCTTCCAGGCTTACAAGAATCTACAATCTGACTTGAAGACAGAAAGAGAACAACGCTTGGATTTGGAGATGAGGATCAGGGCAAGAAACATCAGACTGGTTTGTGTAGAAGATACAGATGGAGATGAAGAGGACCTGCCATCTTGGTTTTACAAGTTTTTAAGGACAGTTTCCATTGTTCTGCAATCAGGATGGAAGACATTTATAACATTTATCGATTGGTAAACATCAAGGGAACTGGGCACGGCATGTTTTGGTAACCTTTTTGAATGTAAGGTCTAAGGAGTGTTTAATGAAAGCTGCCAGACAGGTTGGAAATGCCTATTCAAAGGTAGATCAGTGTATGTCTAACGTGACTATCCTAAGGAGATCCTGCACAGGAGAAGATCTTTTCGGAGTGCTAAAGAACTGGCTAGTCAGCTTACTTTGAAAGCCTTTCTTAGCAGAAATAATGTCCTTATTATTGTGTTTCCTGATGGGGACAGAAACACATCTGATCCTGCATTAGCTTTAAATTTGCTGGAAACGTATAAGAGGGGTCTTCCTGCACCACCTATGAACAGTGAGTGACCTTATTTTCGACTCCCCATGCCCCCCCCACAATGACTTTGTTTTTATTCTTATTTTTTTTGGTTTTTGCAGCGTTTTTATTAAGTGTTTTACTTATTAAAATGGTGCCGCTGGATTGTGGCAGTTGCGTTTTTTGAAGTTGCTTTGGAACCCCTGACATTCGATTGAGATGCCTGCCTTGTTATCTATGGAAACCATGCTCCGGTGGAGTCTCAGCGTGAGGAAAGGACCTTTTGACTGATACGTGAGACGCGTGCACGCGTACGTGTATGCGTAATCACAGTGTCAGCTGATGTTGTTGCTGCCATCAAGGTCCGGAGGGTGCCGATCGCGCTGCTGTTGGGGCCGGAATATGGTGAAGTCTCATCACAGCCGGGCGGCGTGCTACAAGTCTGTCGGAGAGCCATGGGACAGCTGGGACAATGTATGCCTCCGGTCAGGCATTCGGAGGTATGTTCCATCGGCCGTGGGGAAAGTGGAGGCCTGGCAGCTTGTGGAGTCTGGACTGTTATCAGGTCCGTTGGCCTCCATTGTCTTGTTTACTTGATGTTTAGTATGCTATTCCCCCTGGGCCAGCACATATCTGGACGGCGGGCTACTGAGTAATGGATGTGATGTGTGCTAGGAGACATCTATGAGCGGATACACCAAACGTTTTATTACGGATTCAATTACTCTTGACTTCCTGTGAGATTTGTATGGAGCAATCGTTAGCCTTTCCTTGGCCATCTAACGGCGAGATTAACTGCATCCTGCTTCCCGTTTCACAGCGTTGTTTGAGTCTGTAGTATATAAAACATGTTATTTAAAATACAACTTGAATTCCAAAAGGCTTAGGTTGTAGGGTGGTAATCATACGCAGCCTCTGCTCTTTATTCAGCCTGCAGCAGTGCAGATGATCTTCAACGCATCCCCTTGAAGTGACATGCTCGCCTTGGTCATAAATGTGCACACGGGCTGTGCGGTTTCCATCTAGCGCTGCACTGTGGAGGAGGAGTGCAATGTGTTCTTAAGCATATTCACTACGGTTAATAAGAAGGGTGTTTCCCCTATTCTGAGTGTCGCTTCATTTCAGAGTTCATTTCAGAGTTCTGCACAAGTTATATGTGGATGACTAACTCTCCTTTTGCCTGTTACCTTTCCTTTCCTTGTACACTGTTAAACATTTATTGGAAGAGTTCCATCGGTGGTTGATACATGCAACACTAACGTGAACCCAGCCTGCCTCAGACGTTTCAATAACTACACTGCTACTTATATTGGGAACGTTTGTTACAGTTATATGCTGCTCCATGACACTGTCTGGATACCTGTGAGCTATATGACTGCCGCGCTTCTGCATGGTCTACGTATGCATTTGGAGTTGCCTTCTTGTATTTTGCAGTGTTTTTTCAATGTTGTGGGTGGGTGCATAATTGGTTACATACCTTCTGCTTCCTGGACATTGTTGGGTACGGAGATGGGGTTTGGCTGTTCTGCTATGGCATTTTTAAATGGTGATTGTTTTGGCTGCCTTTTTTCTATGATTTTCCTTTTTGTGATTTCATGGTGGTGGGGATTTTTGGGGGTAGCCTAGGGGTCTTGGGTTTTCTTCATTTACTAATATGGTTTTCTTTTCTTGGAAGGGTTTTCTGATGAATGTTTAGATGGTTTTTCTATTGTACCTTGGGAGGGGTCCTGGGGATGGTTCTAAATGTTGTTTAAATTTAGCTTTGGGCTGAATAGACTTTGCTGTCTTATCTGTTCTTTTTATTTTTTGCTCACTGTTTTTGATTTTTTTGTGTTATTTTTACTTTTGATGTTTTAGACCTTCAGAATATAACGATGACTTCCCGCTCAGGTGGGGCTTCTAATGACCTACGTATTATCTCTTGGAATGTGAATGGGATCAATAATCTGCTCAAGAAAAAGAACGTTTTTCAAATGTTGCTGGACATGCATGCAGACATATGTTTCTTACAGGAGACTCACATATTGGAGGATGAGATTTCTGGGTTGGAAAGGGAGTGGGTTAGCGCTGCTTTTGGCTCTTCATTTTCATCCAGATCAAGGGGGGTGGTCATTTTGTTTCGGAAGAAATTACCTATGAAAGTTTTACACAAGATTGCAGATAAGGAGGGTCGAATGATTGCGTTATTGGTTGAGATTCAAGGGGAATTGTTAACTCTCTGCAATGTGTATGCTCCTACGGTGGATGACGCATCCTTTTTCAGAATGGTTGCTCAGACTCTTTTATATTTGAATAATTCTAATGTTTTGCTTGGGGGTGACTTTATTACTGTGGTTGATCCGAAAATGGATAGAAGTCAGAACTGCAGTGTGCTGCGTTGTGATGATCACTCTTGGAGAAGCATAATTTGAAAGACATGTGGCGTCTGGAGAACCTGGACAAACGGCAATAAAGTTTATTTTCTAGTGCGCATGTTGTGTTTTGTAGACTAGATATGATTTTTACTAGTGGGAATTTGTCAGAAAGTGTTGTCTCTAGTGGTATTGGTAATATTTTATTCAGTGATCATGCCCCTGTTGAGGTGCATTTGAGACTTACATTTCAGTGTAAAAGAAGTTTCTCATGGAAGATGAACATCTCTATTTTGTTGGATGATGATATTTTGGACCGGATTGTTTCTGAAGCTGATTATTTGGTTTTGGAGAATCGCTCAGAGGAGATCAGTGTGGCGAATACATGGGAAGCCTTAAAATGCTGTATGCGTGGTGTTTGTTTAGGACTGTCTAGTGGTAAGCGGAAGAGAGAAGAGAGTAAGAGACGTGAGCTTGATTTGCGTATTGGTGAAATTTCTCGGGATCTGATGCTTGATCCAACAGACTCAGTGAAGCTGGCTGCTTTGAAAAACTCAAAAAAGAAATGGAAGATTTTTTGTCGCTGAGGTCCCAGCGTAGTTTGTTCTATTCTAAGTGTGCATATTTCGAAAAGGGGCAGCGTTGTGACAGATGGCTGGCATACCGGTTGAGGAAAAGGATTTCAGAGTCGGCAATTGCTTCTATGATTGACATGGAGGGTAGAATTACATTTGATCCCATTAAAATTAACTCAATTTTTCGTGACTTTTATGAGAATCAGTATATCAATGAGGCAGGTATTACTGGTAGGGGTGATGACTTTTTTCGTAATTTGAATTTGCCTAGGATTCAGGATGCTGAGCGTGATCTTCTTGGTGATATGATTACAATTGACGAGATCAAAAGCGCGATTTCTGGGCTGAATGTGGGTAAATCACTGGGGCCAGATGGCCTTCCATGTGAATTTTACAGGGTCCTCCCGAACTCGGCCTTGGAACTCTTGAGAGATATGTTTGTTTCGAGCAAACTGGTGGGGTCATTACCTAAGAGTACTAACTATGCGTCAATTTCGGTCTTTTTGAAAAAGGGTAAGGATTGCAACCAGCCAGCTAGTTATCAGCCTTATCAATAGAGATAATAAGATTTTGACCAAGGTTCTGCTATGCGCCTAGGGCAGTTCATGCCGACTTTGATTGGGGAGGAACAATCTGGTTTCATGAAGAATCGGCGTACGTCCAGTAATATCAGGAAATTGTTGTTAACTACGGAAATGGCGGATAGATTGGACTGTGATGCAGCTATCCTTTCCCTTGATGCGGAAAAAGCTTTTGACAGAGTCAGTTGGGATTACTTGTACTCGGTACTGAGGAAGATGAATCTGGGTGAGGATTTTATTTCCTAGGTTGCTCTTTTATATGCCAGTCCAACGGCTGATGTTAAGACTAATGGGGTGGTGTTAGAACCTTTTTGTTTGAAGCGGGGCACGAGACAGGGTTATCCTTTTTCTCCTCTGTTATTCATATTAGCGATTGAGCCCCTTTCTGTCTGCATGAATGAACCGAATTTACGTGGTGTTGATTGTTGGGGTGTGGTGCAAAAGGCTTGGCTTTATGCTGATGACCTCTTGTTGGTGATGCAGACTTTGGAAGTGTCCCTGTCATGTCTGATGAGGATTTTGTCGGATTTTCATGATTGTTCGGGATACAAGGTTAACCGCTTGAAGTGTTGCCTCTGTCCAACAGGTGTGATAAGTCTCTGGTTGAGGGGCTGGGGTTCATTTAGTGTGATGGGCGCTTGCGCTACTTGGGGGTTTGGTTGACATTTCCGGTCTCCCGTATGGTTGATGAGAACATGAGTGTGGTTGTACGGGATTGTAAATTGGTTTTAGAAAGGTGGTCGTTGCTTCATCTTTCACTGTGGGGTAAAGTCAATGCCCTGAAAATGAATTTGACTCCCAGGATTAACTTTGTATCTGGCATGCTTCCTTTGAAAATAAAGTGTAGTTATTGGAAAGATCTAGACCGCCTTGTTCAGGATTTTTTATGGGACAGAAAACGGCCCAGACTTAGTCTGTGGAAATTGCAGCTCCCGATTTATTTGGGTGGTTTAGGGGTTCCGAATTTTAAGGCCTACCATTTGGCCTTTTCTGCTCATTCTTTTGTTCCGTTTTTGAATGGTAAATTGGACAACTGGGCAGTGGCAGAGTCGAATGCCTATGGGCCGCTGGGTCCGGAAGCCCTGTTGACCACTAATACAAAGATTCCGGGAGGTAGTTTGTTAACCATGTCCTTTTTGCGTAACTCTTGGATTGAAGTCTTATCATAGCTAGGTAGGGGCGCGTTTAAGTGTAAGAATGCCTCTGTCTGGCTGAATCCTAGGATTAGGGATAATTCCAAGACAGTTTTTTGGCCCGAATGGTTCCTAATGGATATTAAACAGGTCTCTGATTTGGGGAATGATGATCGGTGGCTTACAGCTGCTGAGCTGAGAGAGAGATGGAGTTTTGAGGATTTGTCAGACTCGGCTTATGTACGCCTCAAGAGGTCTGTGGGTGAGGTGGACTGGTCTGACTCTTTGGACATGAATATTTTTCTGACAGATTCCAACAGACATTAAGGTGGTTTAGCCAGCAGGTTATACAAGCTTTTTGTGTCACATTTTCGGAGTAATGACAATCTAAGGGGAGTGTGGAGTGAGAGAATTGGGTCTGATATTGATCTTGAGGCCTGGCAGAATATGTGTGGAAACGTCTCCTTGTGTTCGCTGAATCTGAGTGAAAGGTCTTGTCAAATTAAGATTCTGAACCATGTGTATTGGTGTCCGGAAACATTGCATAAAAGGGGCATGACTGACAATGCTGATTGTTGGGGTTGTGTTCAGGAAGTTGGATCATTGGAACACATGCTATGGAGCTGTGTGCGGATCAGGAATTTTTGGATTGATATTTGTGATGTGTGTGTTAGAATTTTGGGTGAAGGGTGTGTCCTGGATTTTAAGACAATGATCCTAGGGGATGATTCTGGGCTGGCTGATGTCAGCTCTGCCCTTAAGAAGTAGTTTAATAGAGAAACCATTGTTGCAAAAAGGTTGATCCTGCGAGGATGGAAAGGTCGGATCCCTCTGTCATTTGAGGAATGGGTCCAGGAAATGCACTGTCTGTTTAGAACAGAACAATTGATCTACAAATTGAAATGTAAGTTGTGTTTATATGAGAAGATTTGGAATATGTTCAATGACTTCTTTTGATTTTGGTGTCTTTTCTCCTTATCCTTCTGTACTATGATTCTGTTTTTTTTTGTATATACTTGTAAATAAATAAATAAATAAATAAATAAATAAATACAAATTAAAGTGCTTCTTTTCTGTGAAATTAGGACACACTTTACAATTGACCGTTTTTCACAATTGCACAAAAGGGGTGCAAATGGGCATCTGGTGCATATTCAAATGCAATCTGTGAAACAAACACAACTTCTTTTTGTCGCAAGTGAAGGTAATGTGCTTGCTGCTTACCGTGTTTTCCTCACGGGTATTTAAGCCATTGTCATTTTCGCCATGATATTTTCACTAGGCCGGTTTTAGGTGAATTTCTTTTAAAATAAATACTTGTATTGTGTGTCTGGGGCAGGGGTTTTGTGAGGGATTAAGGGTTGGTGGCAGGGTAAAGTGGTGGGCGGCGTTACAGAGGGTTTGGGGAACATATAAGAAAGTTAATCTGGTTTCCCCTATTTTAGCTTTCAGTCTGTGTGTTAAATAGCATGTTGCAGCAAAACAAATAAGACCTTTCATGTGACTTGTTTCAAGAAATCTTGCATTTTTGTTTTACAGTCTGCTATTCAAGAAATAATTATCAGAATGTAGTCAATACCAGTAGTAACTGAATGCAGTCTGGACTCTCTGATTGGCTGAGAGGAAAGTGATAACGATCTCCTGGTGCTAATTAGCTTTTTGGAATTCACGAGAAGTCATTAATTATCATTGGATATGACCCACCAACAAGTTATGGCCTGAGACGAAGCCAAGGACCATAGGTTGGGAAAGGTCATTATCCTTCTCAATAATGACTCCTCCTGAGATTTATAAAGCTATTAGCACATTGTGGTAATAGCAATAATGTTTGGAGTTTTGGAGGTGAATTAAAAATATTACTTTAATATCATGTAAAGTGAATAGACAAACTGAGTAAGTAAATTACATTTGTTTTTATTTTGTACTTATCGTCATAAGTTAAACATTTTAATTGCCAAATTGGTTTATTTAGAGGGGGTTTAACATGAGCAATCATTCGGTGTCATGTAATACGTAAATTGGTTCTCTAAGAAAGTGAAAACATTTCCCCATGTTGTAGCATACTTTTTGGTCTATTAAAGAGGCAGCGTCAACGAAAACAAGAGAAGAGGTGCCTTGTTGAAAAAAACATTGCCTGGACATTTCAGTGTTGTTTCCCTGTTTGCTTTTGAACACAGAATGTAGAGAAACCTAAGATCCGGTTCTGCGCTCCACCGTATGATACCCCCTTTCAATACCACCAGAGTCGGAGTATCCTCATTCGCTGTCTAAACTCCCACCCTGTGGAACTCCCTTCCTCTCAGAATCTGCCACCAAGAGGATCACTTCTCCTTCAGGAAGGCCTTCAAAACCTGCCTCTTCCCTCCAGCAACCTGCTAACCTTCCCCACGCCATGCTTACCATCATGACACCTAGGCCCAGTATATTCTTGAACACAAGGTGAAGTATAATCTTGGAGCAGTACGGACAAAATGATTTCACAGGCACATCTAAGCAAAATGTCACCTGATGTTCAAGGTACGTATTTATGCAGCACTTTGGTGGACACTAGCCTTAGGCACGGCCACCCACCCACACGCATTTGCATCCATTCACCAGAATGAAACACAATACACAACATCTCTGCCATCAGAATGCAGCTAAGTCCCACAACAAAAGTGTGGTCTAGCTGGACACATAATGAGTCTCATGCTCTTGCTAACTCTCCTGACCACCTCACAGCACCCATCTACATGTCTGACCATTGTGTACATCTTACTGGGGCTCTGCCATCCTACCCAATTTCTATTTGGCCAAATGCACACACACATTCTAAAGTGCTAACAATGTTCCCATACTTTGGACTTCAGTCCGCTGAGGAGATTCCCCACACAAGCACATTGAGGCCATACTAATGAGATAACGGTGCTTTATAAACAACAAGCTACTACTACTACAACAATAACAGTGATCACAACACAAACCATATATGTTGATACATTGGTGTGCATCACTTTTTATAAACATATGACAAATATTGAATGTAAAAATTGGCCTGAGCTTCTTTGTAGAAATTGTGCATTTGTCCACAACACATCATCATAAAACATCTTCAACATTGATATTGTACACAGAGAGGGAGACCGTCAGACAGACAGTAATGCAACCATTATTAACAGAACTTGTTCATTGCACTGTCAACTACCTGCACACTATTCCCCATGTCTCATTTTACCTGGGGTAATCATGGGTCTTTAACTCAATGACAAGCTATAACATTTAGACAATAAAATACATGTTAAGACTATGTGTTTCAGCCTCTCAAAATGGTATGACAAAAGGATGTGTCTCACATTCGATTCATTGTGTGGCCTTCATTAGGACTCCAGTCTTTTCAGTCTGCAAGCTCCACTTCATTTATGTTATGTTATGTTATAGGAATTTGTAGAGCACAGCGTTCAACCAAGCTCATCTTGGTGGTGACCAGAAAGGTTAGCCAAAAGGGAACAAACTAAGTAGAAGAAAGATTAGAAAATGTAGGTTTTTAACGCATTACGAAAAGAAAACGATCCTCCCTTTCGCATGAAATAAGGTAGGGCGTTCCAAGCTTTTGATGCAGCCACAGAGAAGGCGCGTCCACCAACACAGGAGAACTTCGTATGGGGAATTTGGATGGTCAGAGAGGTTTGAGAGCGGAGCGCTCTGGATGGAATATAGGGAGGAAATTTAGCTTGAAGATATTCAGTACCCTGTTTTTAGAAGGCTTTATGCACAATACAGAGAGATTTGACAACACGCTCTTCTCAACCAGAAGCCAGTGCAGTTCACGAAGAATAAGAGACATGTGCGTACCATAGGGAGGGTGAGTGACAGTTCTAGCAGCCATGTTTTGTAGTGACTAAAGTCAGTGCAATAGATAGGCAGGTTGTGCCAAATAGAGCATATTGCAGTAGTCAATGCCGCTCATTACCAAAGAAGAGACTACAGGAGCATGAAAATATGCAGGAATGTAAGGAAGAACATTACAGAGGACCATCAGCTTAAAATGACCAGATATGCAAATTGCTGATATCTGTTCAGACATTGATAAGGTGTCAGAAATGTTAACGCCTTGATCCTTCACCAAGGAGACAGTAGAAGGAAAAGGGCCCAAACTAGATGGCCAAAACTCAGAGGTCCAGTACCATGAGGGTTCTATTGTACCCATAACCAGTACCTCATTTTTATCAGCGTTTAACTTGAGTCAATTCCGGGACATCCATTCATCCACATCCTCCAAGCAGCACCTAAGCTGAGCTGCAGTATCGGAGCAGGAGATATTGAGCCACAGTAGAATCTGTGTGTTGTTAGCGTAGGTGTAGCATAAGAAGCCATGAGACTGGATGATACCAAGAAGAGGCTGAATGTAAACATTAAAAAGAATAGGGGATACTGCAGAGCCTTGAGGGACTCTGCATGACAGAGGAGTAGGTTTGAATTTGAAAGGGAGCAAGGAGATCGATTGGGATCATCCTTAGAGGAAGGAGGTGAACCACTTGAGCACTGTGCCATATTTACCAGCAGAGGAGAGGTGGGCACCCAGGGTGGGATGGTAAACAGGGTCAAAGGCAGCTGATAGATCTAAATGAATCCGTGCTCCAACCCCACCCTGGTCCACCGGCCATGTAAGATCATACACCACCGCCGAAGACACTGACTCAGTTCCTCTACCAGGGTGAAACCCAAACTAAAAAGGATTGAAAGGGGAGACGATTCTAGAAAATTGCTAAGAAGTGGGGAAATAAGAGATTCAAGCACCTATAGTGACGAGGAGAAGAGAAATGGGACGGAAATTCAAGAGGACTGTGGGGCCCACAGACGGCTTCTTCAGTAGTGGAATCATCAGAGCGTGTTTTAGATCATTAGGGATATGACCCGAGGTAAGGGAGTCATGAATTGCCAATGTGATCCAGGGGCCAGTGTTGGCAGAGATATCCAACAGAATTGAAAGAGGAATAGGATCCAATGGGGAAGCAGAATTTAAACCATTTATGGCAGATAAAGAGAAAGTAGAAAATGAAGCCCAGCGCTGAGACTCGGTCCAGATGGAGAATGCTGTAATTGGGAGTTAATGCTAAGAATACAGAGGGGGCACCGTGCTCACGTAGCCATGTCTGCATGACAAAAAGAAGATACGGGTGATAGTCATCTATCAAGTCATAGCAGTCCTGGGCATGTGCAACTAGTGAGAGAGCATTTAATATGAAACAATGTAAGAAGGAGGTCCCAGTATTGGACTGCTCAGCATTAGTTTGGCTAGCCTTAATAAAATGATGTGGGAGGATGATATAAGAAGGGGCATGAGACAATAAAGCCCCATGCGATGGTACCCAGCAGAGGAGGCATTGGTAGCGAAAGTAGGTGGCAAGCTCCATGGCCTGGACTGTGCATGGACAAGCACAGACAGGCTTATCTTTGCTGCGACTTCGGCACATGAGGCTCTTGCCCGCTGTGCTCGTCTGCTGTGCTTCCAGAATACTCTGCAATTATGTAGGCATATTTCACATTAGCTCTGTCCCTCCCAATCAGGGGAATGAGCAGCGAAGAAAGACTGCAACGTGTGTCCCCTGATGTCTTTCTACACTGATGTTTAGTTTATAATTAAAATGAATCTATGTCAGATGTGATTCTTTATGTCCCGCATTTTACTATCTGGCCATCACTGTTTACTGACCTTTATCCCTCATACATGTATGTGGGGTCTTCTTTATTGAAACATACTCCTGCTTGGAGTCAGTCGATTCTCTCCATCATAGATGTCTGTTTATTTATAATGAATGCAAATCAAATGTATTATTGTTTGTTTGTTTGTTTGTTTAGTTGATATATATCGCAAAGCCAAGACCCTCAGGTAACAGGGCGCAAACATTACAAGAATACTTAAGAAGCTTAGTTACAGAGCATTTGGAGGCTAAGTTGTAAAGGTAGGTACATACAGTGAGTAATTACAGTTATAAGCAGTGAAAACATAAATGCAGTCATAGGATAGCAATGGCCAAGTGGGGTCAGTATAAATACATGATACATGTTAAGGGTGTTAAGGAGTATACAGTTGGCAATGGTCAAGCATAGCACTCCTTAGGGGGGATTCAAGAATAGGTAAGGCCGACGAGGAGTCAGATAGAGAGGAAGGGGGTCAGGTTATACTTCATTGGTCCGTAGCCAGGTAAGGAGTTTCCGTCTGAGTATGGTTGTTCAGTTCTGAGCTCTAGAGGGGGTCCATTCCAGGATTGGGCGGCTATAACCAGGAAGCTAGAGCCACCGGCAGACATCCATTTGTATCTAGGCACCTCTAAGGTGTGGGCATTGGACGTTCTTGTGGAACGGTTAGAGGTTCTCTTGTTTACTCTTTCTGCAAGGTAGGGAGGTGCTATGTTGTTAAGACATTTAGACGTAAGGGAGAGAGTTTTAAGGGTGATCCTATCCTTGATTTTGAGCCTATTGGTGTCTCTTCTAAATGCAGAAATATACTCTCTATTCAGGATATTTAAAGATGCTCTGAGTGCATTGTTTTGGAGTCTTTGTAGTTTATCAATAATATATTTATTAGATCCTGCATATAAGACATTGCAGTAGTCCAGCCTGGATAGGAAAAGTGCATTAGCTAGTGTAATACAACTGGACTCGGAGAGGAAAGGTCTGCAAGTTCGGATCAATTTGCACGTATATGCTGTAGAAGAGGCTAAGAAGCTTGTTTGCTTTTTGAAGGTAAGTGCAGGGTCTAGGTAGAATCCTAGAGTTTTAACTGCAGGCATCACTTTTATGATATTGTTTTCAATGTTAAATGAGACATAACTGGGGTTCGGTTTTTTGATGGCCATCTCTGAGCCAAGGATAAGAAGCTCCGTTTTGTCGTCTTTCAAGCAGAGGCCGTGGGATGCCATCCATGCCTGAATGAGGAGATATAACTGATTTACCAAGGCCTAGTCTTCCAAGAAGTTGCCCGAAAGGGGGATGAGGATCTGAGTGTCATGTGCGTAGTTAGTGTAGATAACACCCATACTATCCAACTTGTCAAACAGGGACTTGGTAAAGATATTGTACATAGTAGGAGATACGCATGATCCTTGAGGCATGCCGCAGGAGACTTGTATAGGGTCAGCAGCTACTAAAGAGGAGAAGACTCTCATTGTACGGTTTGCAAGGAAGGATTGCACCCAGGTTATGGCATCACTTGAGAAATGGGAGGCTGACCTGAGATGGTTGCATAAGACTGCATGATCCACCAGGTCGAAAGCTGCCGATAGGCCATGGAGGAGTAGCATAGCTGATTTGCCATTGTCCTTCAACTCGTCAATTTGGGTCTTGAGGTCGATCAAGGCAGTTTCTGTGCCATGGAGGGGGCGGAAGCCGGACTGACGTGAACCTAGAAGGTTATTTGTTTCTAAGTAGTCCTGAATTTGTAGGTAGGCCACTCGGTCGATAATTTTAAGTAAGAAAGGGACTGTGGTGATAGGTCTATAATTAGTGGGTATGGATGGGTCTAAGGTTTGTTTTTTGAACGGAGGGATAACACCCAAGATGGTTTAAGATTGCTAGGCACAAGGTTTGTCTTGAAGGATGCATTAATAAGCTTTGGGATGAAGGGGGCTACGTCTCTAGCTGTATCCTTTATGATTTGGACTGGATAGTTGTCTCTTTTGCAATTAGAAGGTTTGAGTGAAAGTATAATTTTTTCTGCCTCGACGATGAATATTTTTTTAAAGCTGAATGGCAAAGGGGTGAGATTATGTAAGTTAGCCGGTAGTTGCTGCTGAGGTGAGGATTCAATCGGTAGGAGCAGGGAAGTTTTCTTTTTAGCAATTTTAATTTGGATGCAGTTAATTGTATCTGAAAGGGCATTTTGTATATTGGTACACCAAAGTTTATCTTTAGAGGTATTGTCAACCTGGGATATAGGCGATTCCATTTTGCGAAGGATAGAGAATAATTCCTTAGTATCCGATTTGGCCTTAGAGATCCTATTGTTGAATGTGTTCTTTTTAGTGCTAATAATTTCCTGTTTGTACAATTTAGAGTGATTAGTTAATTTACTTTTTTTCTCCTCGGTAGGGGAGTGGCGCCAGATAGATTGCAGTTTTATTTTTTTAATTCTTAGTTCATGTGGTGTAAACCAGTTATTCAGGTGAGAAGTCTGTCTGCCTTTGCAGATTTTAATTGGGGCCATAGTGTCAAGTGACTTTGTCATAGCGCTGTTGAATACTTCCACATGTAGTATAGGGTCTGTGTTGTTAGCTAAATTGTCAAGAGAGGGGAGAAGATGTGGTAGAAGAATTTCTGCCGTAATGTCTTTTTTCCTCCTAGTAGGGAGTGGCAGTGCTATAACTATTGGTTTGGCGCGGATAAGGTCAAGTGAGGCAGAGAAGGTAATTAAGTAGTGGTCAGTCCATGATTGAGGTATTATATTAGTGATATTAATGTTACAATTGAGGTCAGCAACCCAATCTAAGGTCCTTCATTTGGCATGTGTGGGGGTAAGGACTTTTTGTGTTAGCCCATAGTCCTTCAGTAGTGAGGCTACGGATAGGGCATGTTTATCTTTACTGTCATTAAAGCCACGATTAAAATCTCCCAGCAACAGAATTTGTGCATGGTCCTTTATGTTGTTAGTCAGGATACTGTTTAAATTATCCTCAAAGGAGCCTAAATGTCCAGGTGGTCTATAGATCACATAGATGGGGAGGGTATGATTACTAGAGAGGTGCAGTTTGGCATTAAGAGTCTTACAGGACTGCGGCGATAGGGTGGTAGTAAGTCTAATGGGTAGGCTAGATTTATGGATAATAGCTAGACTCCCGCTTCTGGTACAGCTGGCATGATGGCATGGCCTGCAGCATCATGGAGCCAAGTCTCTGTTATGGCCAGCAAGTCCAAACATCCATTAGTTAAGATGACTGTAATATCAGTAGTGTGGGCCACCATAGATCTGGCATTGATGAGCGACCCAGATATTGGTAGGGTGCTTGTAGGTTTAGTAGTAGGAGGTTGTTTAGTTTTAGTAGCTCTTCTGTAGTTTTTTGGGTTGTGGCCGGGAGGACAGAGAGTGCAGAGGGCAAGTGATTTAAAGTCTGCTATAGTGTATGTTTATTGGCTGGTCCAATGGTTTGAGTAGCCTTACATGGAAAGCCTCAAATTGAGTGGTTTGTGGTGGGTTCATGGAAGCGGGACAGTCTAGATCTCAATCTCATGCTTCTATCCTTGGGAGGCAAGAGGTAAAAGAGTCAAAGGCCATTATGGCAAGAATGCCTAGTACAAGGTATGCTATCTGAATTCTTATGGTATTCTTCATGATCATATGGAGGGAGAAGCAAGTCATAAACAGTTGCATTTTTAGGCTGTTACAAAGGCATAATATAGGTACAATCTTCAACTGACAGGCAGGTGAAGGCTAAATGCAGTATTCAAGTAATATGCAAATATGTGCTAATGCAACATTACAGTGGGACGGCAGGTATATGCTAAGTGCATCAAGCAAGTTTTAGGGCCAATATAGGATAATGCCATGCGCAGGTAGGAGGCAGATGTAGTTTGATATAATACTAGGCTGGCTAAGCACACAAAGGTTAAATACAAATTGCAAATATCATGGCAGATATAGACTGAATCAAGCATGTGAATAATAGGGCTGATAAGGTAAAGTGCAACTTTCAGGTTGCCGGATAAGTACAGGCTAGATGCAATAAATGCAGTTATGTGCGCTGTACAGGTTATATATGTTGGAACGTAGGTGGGAACAAATAGTATGCTAACTATGGCGCAGGTCATAAATAAGAGGCAGTACAATGAAGGACAGTTGAGCATAAATATACAATCATATATGAGGGCAGGGGCTGGTAGCAGATAAGTACATTGTCTCATTGGCAGTATACGAACAGTAACATGCCTTAATACTTAACGTACGTAGTGTGGGGCAAGCATGCCAATGAGGATATTTTTTAGCATGTGGTTGGAAATCAAGCGAAAGGTGGGACGAACAGAGTTCAGGGTTACAGTACCTTGTGCTAGCGTCATCCGTGAAAGCTAGGCTTTGGGGTGCAGAACTTCCGGCAGGAGGCAGGGTCAGGCATGGACAGACTCGGGACAGGAGAAAGCCTTTGCAAATTGTGCCTTCGCAAAGTGGGCTGGCTAATGCCTGCCAGCGTTGGATTGGTCCTAATAACGGGAGGCAGAGCCAATCCTTGTTAGGCTGTGGGTCGTAGGTGAAGTTGGGCTGTAGTTGCCGCCTCGGTATGCAGGTCGGCTATCTGAGCCTGTTCCTCGCCTCGTGGTGAGCAATGGAGGCTCAGTGCACTATGAGGTTTGCATGAGGATATTTCAAAGAGGACGGTAGCAGTGAGCATTGGATCTGATGCTAGGTAGGCAGATGCAATTGTAGTGCGTTCCGGCGCACTGAAAATAAATAAGCACCCGATTTTGGTTGTGGGTGGAGTGCAGCCCTCAGGCTTACCTCTCCAGCCAGATGGTGCTCTGGTTTGCTTAACCCTGCTCATGCAGTGTGTAGGGAACTCCAGCTCCTCTGGGGGAATTGCACACTATGATTCCGGCTCAGGACAGGAGAAAGCCTTTGCAAATTGTGCCTTCGCAAAGTGGGCCAGCTAACGCCTGCCGGCATTGGATTGGTCCTAATAACGGGAGGCAGAGCCAATCCTTGTTAGGCTGTGGGTCGTAGGTGAAGTTGGGCTGTAGTTGCCGCCTCGGTATGCAGCTCGGCCATCTTAGCCTGTTCCTCGTCTCGTGGTGCGCAATGGAGGCTCAGTGCACTATGAGGTTTGCATGAGAATATTTCAAAGAGGAAGGTAGCAGTGAGCATCGGATCTGATGCTAGGTAGGCAGATGCAATTGTAGTGCGTTCTGCGCACTGAAAATAAATAAGCACCCGATTTCGGTTGTGGGTGGAGTGCAGCCCTCAGGCTTACCTCTCCAGCCAGATGGTGCTCCGGTTTGCTTAACATTGCACCTGCAGTGTGTAGGGAGCTCCAGCTCCTCCGGGGGAATCGCAGACTAAGATTCCTGCTCGGGACAGGAGAAAGCCTTTGCAAATTGTGCCTTCGCAACGTGGGCCGGCTAACTCCTGCCGGTATTGGATTGGTCCTAATAACGGGAAGCAGAGCCAATCCTTGTTAGGCTGTGGGTCGTAGGTGAAGTTGGGCTGTAGTTGCCACCTCGGTATGCAGGTCAGCCATCTTAGCCTGTTCCTCACCTCGTGGTGTGCAATGGAGGCTGAGTGCACTACGAGGTGTGCATGAGGATATTTCAAAGAGGAAGGTAGCAGTGAGCATCGGATCTGATGCTAGGTAGGCAGATGCAATTGTAGTGCGTTCCGCTGCACTGAAAATAAATAAGCACCCGATTTCGGTTGTGGGTGGAGTGCAGCCCTCAGGCTTACCTCTCCAGCCAGATGGTGCTACGGTTTTCTTAATTCTGCTCCTGCAGTGTGTAGGGAGCTCCAGCTCCTCCGGGGAAATCGCAGACTATGATTCCGGCTTGGGGCAGGAGAAAGCCTTTGCAAATTGTGCCTTCACAAAGTGGGCCGGCTAACGCCTGCCAGCGTTGGATTGGTCCTAATAACAGGAGGCAGACCCAATCCTTGTTAGGCTGTGGGTCATAGGGGAAGTTGGGCTGTAGTTGCCGCCTCGGTATGTAGGTCGGCCATCTTAGCTTGTTCCTCGCATTGTGGTGTGAAATGGAGGCTCAGTGCACTACGAGGTTTGCATGAGGATATTTCAAAGAGGAAGGTAGCAGTGAACATCGGATCTGATGCCAGGTAGGCAGATGCAATTGTAGTGCGTTCTGCCGAACTGAAAATAAATAAACACCCGATTTTGGTTGTGGGTGGAGTGCAGCCCTCAGGCTTACCTCTTCAGCCAGATGGTGCTCAGGTTTTCTTAACACTGCGCCTGCAGTGTGTAGGGAACTCCAGCTCCTCAAGGGGAATTGCACACTATAATTCCAGCTCGGGACAGGAGAAAGCCTTTGCAAATTGTGCCTTCATTATGTGGGCCAGCTAGCGCCTGCCGGCATTGGATTGGTCCAAATAACGGGAGGCAGAGCCAATCCTTGTTAGGCTTTGGGTCGTAGGTGAAGTTGGGCTGTAGTTGCCGCCTCGGTATGCAGCTCGGCCATCTTAGCCTGTTCTCCGCCTCGTGGTGCGCAATGGAGGCTCAGTGCACTATGAGGTTTGCATGAGGACATTTCAAAGAGGAAGGTAGTAGTGAGCATCGGATCTGATGCTAGGTAGGCAGATGCAATTGTAGTGCGTTCTGCCGCACTGAAAATAAATAAGCACCCGATTTCGGTTGTGGGTGGAGTGCAGCCCTCAGGCTTACCTCTCCAGCCAGATGGTGCTCCGGTTTGCTTAACATTGCTCCTGCAGTGTGATGGTGCTCCGGTTTGCTTAACATTGCTCCTGCAGTGTGTAGGGAGCTCCAGCTCTTCTGGGGGAATCGCAGACTATGATTGCAGCTCGGGACAGGAGAAAGCCTTTGCTAATTCTGCCTTCGCAAAGTGGGCCAGCTAACGCCTGCGGGAGTTGGATTGGTCCTAATAACGGGAGGCAGAGCCAATCCTTGTTAGGCTGTGAGTCATAGGTGAAGTTGGGTTTTAGTTGCCGCCTCGGTTTGCAGGTCGGCCATTTTAGCCTGTTCCTCACCTCGTGGTGCGCAATGGAGGCTCAGCGCACTACGAGGTTTACATGAGGATATTTCAAAGAGGCAGGTAGTAGTAAGCATCGGATCTGATGCTAGGTAGGCAGATGCAATTGTAGTGCGTTCTGCCGCACTGATAATAAATAAGCACCCGATTTTGGTTGTGGGTGGAGTGCAGCCCTCAGGCTTACCTCTCCAGCCAGATGGTGCTCTGGTTTGCTTAACCCTGCTCATGCAGTGTGTAGGGAACTCCAGCTCCTCTGGGGGAATTGCACACTATGATTCCGGCTCAGGACAGGAGAAAGCCTTTGCAAATTGTGCCTTCGCAAAGTGGGCCAGCTAACGCCTGCCGGCATTGGATTGGTCCTAATAACGGGAGGCAGAGCCAATCCTTGTTAGGCTGTGGGTCGTAGGTGAAGTTGGGCTGTAGTTGCCGCCTCGGTATGAGGCTCGGCCATCTTAGCCTGTTCCTCGTCTCGTGGTGCGCAATGGAGGCTCAGTGCACTATGAGGTTTGCATGAGAATATTTCAAAGAGGAAGGTAGCAGTGAGCATCGGATCTGATGCTAGGTAGGCAGATGCAATTGTAGTGCGTTCTGCGCACTGAAAATAAATAAGCACCCGATTTCGGTTGTGGGTGGAGTGCAGCCCTCAGGCTTACCTCTCCAGCCAGATGGTGCTCCGGTTTGCTTAACATTGCACCTGCAGTGTGTAGGGAGCTCCAGCTCCTCCGGGGGAATCGCAGACTAAGATTCCTGCTCGGGACAGGAGAAAGCCTTTGCAAATTGTGCCTTCGCAACGTGGGCCGGCTAACTCCTGCCGGTATTGGATTGGTCCTAATAACGGGAAGCAGAGCCAATCCTTGTTAGGCTGTGGGTCGTAGGTGAAGTTGGGCTGTAGTTGCCACCTCGGTATGCAGGTCAGCCATCTTAGCCTGTTCCTCACCTCGTGGTGTGCAATGGAGGCTGAGTGCACTACGAGGTGTGCATGAGGATATTTCAAAGAGGAAGGTAGCAGTGAGCATCGGATCTGATGCTAGGTAGGCAGATGCAATTGTAGTGCGTTCCGCTGCACTGAAAATAAATAAGCACCCGATTTCGGTTGTGGGTGGAGTGCAGCCCTCAGGCTTACCTCTCCAGCCAGATGGTGCTACGGTTTTCTTAATTCTGCTCCTGCAGTGTGTAGGGAGCTCCAGCTCCTCCGGGGAAATCGCAGACTATGATTCCGGCTTGGGGCAGGAGAAAGCCTTTGCAAATTGTGCCTTCACAAAGTGGGCCGGCTAACGCCTGCCAGCGTTGGATTGGTCCTAATAACAGGAGGCAGACCCAATCCTTGTTAGGCTGTGGGTCATAGGGGAAGTTGGGCTGTAGTTGCCGCCTCAGTATGTAGGTCGGCCATCTTAGCTTGTTCCTCGCATTGTGGTGTGAAATGGAGGCTCAGTGCACTACGAGGTTTGCATGAGGATATTTCAAAGAGGAAGGTAGCAGTGAACATCGGATCTGATGCCAGGTAGGCAGATGCAATTGTAGTGCGTTCCGCCGAACTGAAAATAAATAAACACCCGATTTTGGTTGTGGGTGGAGTGCAGCCCTCAGGCTTACCTCTTCAGCCAGATGGTGCTCAGGTTTTCTTAACACTGCGCCTGCAGTGTGTAGGGAACTCCAGCTCCTCAAGGGGAATTGCACACTATAATTCCAGCTCGGGACAGGAGAAAGCCTTTGCAAATTGTGCCTTCATTATGTGGGCCAGCTAGCGCCTGCCGGCATTGGATTGGTCCAAATAACGGGAGGCAGAGCCAATCCTTGTTAGGCTTTGGGTCGTAGGTGAAGTTGGGCTGTAGTTGCCGCCTCGGTATGCAGCTCGGCCATCTTAGCCTGTTCTCCGCCTCGTGGTGCGCAATGGAGGCTCAGTGCACTATGAGGTTTGCATGAGGACATTTCAAAGAGGAAGGTAGTAGTGAGCATCGGATCTGATGCTAGGTAGGCAGATGCAATTGTAGTGCGTTCTGCCGCACTGAAAATAAATAAGCACCCGATTTCGGTTGTGGGTGGAGTGCAGCCCTCAGGCTTACCTCTCCAGCCAGATGGTGCTCCGGTTTGCTTAACATTGCTCCTGCAGTGTGATGGTGCTCCGGTTTGCTTAACATTGCTCCTGCAGTGTGTAGGGAGCTCCAGCTCTTCTGGGGGAATCGCAGACTATGATTGCAGCTCGGGACAGGAGAAAGCCTTTGCTAATTCTGCCTTCGCAAAGTGGGCCAGCTAACGCCTGCGGGAGTTGGATTGGTCCTAAAAACGGGAGGCAGAGCCAATCCTTGTTAGGCTGTGGGTCATAGGTGAAGTTGGGTTTTAGTTGCCGCCTCGGTTTGCAGGTCGGCCATTTTAGCCTGTTCCTCACCTCGTGGTGCGCAATGGAGGCTCAGCGCACTACGAGGTTTACATGAGGATATTTCAAAGAGGCAGGTAGTAGTAAGCATCGGATCTGATGCTAGGTAGGCAGATGCAATTGTAGTGCGTTCTGCCGCACTGATAATAAATAAGCACCCGATTTTGGTTGTGGGCGGAGTGCAGCCCTCAGGCTTACCTGTCCAGCCAGATGGTGCTCCGGTTTGCTTAACACTGCTCCTGCAGTGTGTAGGGAGCTCCAGCTCCTCTGGGGGAATCGCAGACTATGATTCCGGCTGGGGATAGGAGAAAGCCTTTGCAAATTGTGCCTTCGCAAAGTGGGCTGGCTAACGCCTGCCAGCATTGGATTGATCCTAATAATGGGAGGCAGAGCCAATCCTTGTTAGGCTGTGGGTCGTAGGTCAAGTTGGGCTGTAGTTGCCGCCTCGGGATGCAGGTCGGCCATTTTAGCCTGTTCCTCGCCTCGTGGTGCGCAATGGAGGCTGAGTGCACTACAAGGTTTGCATGAGGATATTTCAAAGAGGAAGGCAGCAGTGAGCATCGGATCTGATGCTAGGTAGGCAGATCCAATTGTAGTGCGTTCTGCCGCACTGAAAATAAATAAGCACCCGATTTCGGTTGTGGGTGGAGTGCAGCCCTCAGGCTTACCTCTCCAGCCAGATGGTGGCCCGGTTTGCTTAACACTGCTCCTGCAGTGTGTAGGGATCTCCAGCTCCTCCAGGGGAATCACAGACTGTCTAAGTGGGTGACAATTAGTGTCCCTCCTGCACCCATTATTTTTACAAGTATTATACCAGAATTATCTCACCAATAAATTAATAATGTGCTTAAGGAGTGCTTATTTCTTACATATGCGCTGTACCATTACTGCTCTACCTCTCGTGTTTATAACAAATCAAACATCCAAACGTCGGTGTGTGCTCCTTTTATAATACCACTGAAGCAAACTCTGTGCTCGCACATGCCTGAAATGCATGTCAAGGCTATACGTAACCCTTTACCTTGCTCCAAAAGTCTGAGCATGCTCTCCAGTCAGACTGCTCATGTGGAATCTGATGGGTCTGTATGCACTCTTTAATCTAGGAAACTGCATCCTAGCACCATCAATAACGATGCTGGGAATCGTGGCTGACGGTTTCTGTTTGTGTCCTGTCTGACGCATGCCACTATAGCATAGCATTTGTAAATAGGAGACGTCCTATGGGGGTGTCGTCTTGGGAGTAATGTTTTAACAGCAAACTAAGTGTCTTGGTGAATGCTTACCATTTTTGGTAAATCAATCACATTGCTTAAATGAGTGTTCTCGACCCCACTACAGTGTTGTATAAAATTAAGTGCTGGCTGTAAACAAGTTCCATTCTACGCTGGTGTTTCAAGCCTGTTCGACAGTGTTCAAATGAGGAATCTATGTTTGTTCTGTTTTCCTTAGTTGTGTGTCCTTGTCACCTCTACATGGGTGGGCTTGCACTATTTGGATGGTAAACCAAAACATGTCATGTTGTGTTTATGGTTCAGGTGAGAAAAAATATTCAACCAAAGGTTTGCCAAATGTATTATGTCCCAGACAAGAACAAGTTCTGTGTTCACAGATGCTTTGTTTCACCTCTGTCGTATTTCAGATAAATAAATGTTTGCATTTACACTGAATTGCAACAATCACATTCCTGCTTTTGTAGTTAGAAAGGTTTATCTACTCCCACCTTAGGCCACAAAGGTCAATTTCTTTCAATTTCTGAGTGAGATAAACATACAAAACAGTGACCGCTTTTCAAAGGACCAAGCACTGAGTTCAAGCGCCAAAGGTTGCATAGCAATGATTCCTTGATGTTAGTTTTCTCATATGCATGTACCACTGCTTGTCTTAACTTCTTAGACCGCAATAATGCAAAACGTGGTCTAGTTCGCTTGAAGTCATATATTTGTAAAATAAACCAGTCCTTCTAAATGGATTTTTATAATATTTTACTGATGGGACTGAAGGTAGTTACACATGTGATTTTGTCATATGTTGTTCTTTCATACTTTACTAGACAAGTCTCTCAATTGGAGTGTTTAGCTGTCTTAGTCGCTCTTTTAATGCTAATTAATGGGTAACCTCTCACTTTAAGGGGTTCCTTGGGGTCGCTTTCATACCTTTCAAACTCGCTGGTATTTGAACAATTTTGTTTGATATGGATACATTCTCCACATGGGAGATTCTCTTTAAGGGCTCTGGATGGAAGCTTGTAAAGTGCAGACGTGTGCTTTTATCTGTATGTTTTCAGTACAGGGATGTATCCAAACCTCCACATTCAGTTTTAGTCCCCCAGATGTCCAGAACATCTTTACCATTTAACCATTGGTGAGGAACCTTCAATTCCTCCTGTGTTCCCTTCCATATCATGAGCACATTGTGTATGAATCTACACCATATTTTATGTGTGTGATTGGAACTGATTAGAGTGGGTGCAGATGTGTGTCACCTCAAAATCATCAACATACAGATTTGCAATATCAGGGCAAAAGTTGACCCCATGCTGGTCACACAAATCTATGCCCACTCTAATCAGCTTCAATCACAAATACAACTATGGTGTAGATTCATCGACGATGTGTTCATGATCTGGAAGCTGGATGTCTGGATGCGTATGTATGTATTTGAGAGTCCTACCAGTTGAAATGGACTAGGATCTCATGCTTCCATTGTAGGCTTCCTGGAAATTCCAAAGATCTGACAGAAAAAAACGTAATACCATTTTTCTTGAAGAATTTGTAAGTTCCAAAAACTTGATGAATACATACGGTAGGGGTGTATTTGTTGATATCCAAGTGGTGATAGATTTATGAAACAATAGATTGGGTAATTTCAAAAAGCCAGATTAAAGACAATCATGCAATAATTCAATGATAATCACATATTCACAAGATACTGGATTGCTGAGGAGTAAATCAGTTGTGACCCACATTATATCATGAAGCTCTGCATCAAAACAAAACAATCAGTAGGGCAAACTGTACACACAGCCAAATTAAGCCCCACATGGATTCAGTCCACATCAGAGAGATACTTACAATGAGGCCTACACAAGTGTTGAAGAGTTGTAAAGAAGACATGTCTGTGATGTCCTGTCAACATATCTGTTCAGCAATCTTTACAGAAGCTGTTCAGTGCTAAACAGGCAAATGGCATCCCTGGTGGTTTTTATCTGTTTTTGATGATATTCAGCAGCACACTGAGAACCAAATTCAAAGTATGCCACACAAAGCATAACAGTTGTGTTTATAATCAACCATTACACTTAGGGTCTCCAGGGAAAGCTCACCTGAGGCTTCCCAGTAGCTCTTTGCATCAGACACCAAAAAGGAGCCTCTTGTGCCGCATTCCAATGTCAACAATTCCAATAAATAATAATAATTTATCTGAGAGCTGCTCATTATTACCCACGGTGTGTGGTGCTCATTTATTGACCTTGGAAGATGAAAGGCCGAGTTTGGCCCTGCCGGGATTCAAACCTGCTAGCAAGCGCTGCACAGATGTCAAAGGGAGCGCTCTACTAACTGTGTCACTTGACCAGCATGTCAACATGCCAGCTACACAACACAATAAACCAAGCTTAGAACCGTTGTGCATGTTTCCAAGGCTAAAGGATGTGTTCATCTCTAGCAGGAAAGAGCCCAACAATGCATTCTGTACAAACTGCTGTACGTATATAAAGCATGGAAAACCAGGTAGCCTATTTCAAACCGGGTGGGGTGGCGCCGAAGAGTAGTATGATGAGGCATTATGCAGTGACATGGGACTCATGGGACTGAAAAAAACATATCTGCATGATGCTAGTTCTTTTGTACCCCAACAGTCGTGGTTGGAGATGAGGGTTAAGAAATGAGAAGTGTAAGGCTTATGTGTTTTATCCTCCAAGCCAGCCACCATGTCCATTTTCATCTGTAATCTCGAGGTGGCATAGAGATGTGATTGCTACTCTTCGCAGATCACTTCTATCACTGGGTCCACTGACCCTTCCTCCTACTCCTCCAAGCAGTTCACTGGGTTCAAACACAGAACAGTCCAGTATCCAAGCGCTATTTACAGAGAATACCAAATATGTCAACATCCAACATCCAATCCATTTGTACAATAGAAAGCTAGCTGAAATATTGGCACTGGACATTCTTTCATGTTCTTTTGCTGAACAACAAGGGTTTTGATGATTTGTCCAGGTTGCTTGTCCAAAATATAAGATACCTAGCCATAATTATTGAAATTGCAGTTATTTCGCATTACAGTGGAATGTGTGATATTGTTTTAAAGGCATTTAATTTAGGGGCTATGAAATGTTAGGGCACTCGCTTCGAGTGTCAATTTTGTTAAGAATGACAGAGGTTCAAACATTGTGCATGCACTGGCTGATACGTGATAATGCCGAATGCCTGGTTTTGCACATTGGCTGCACCTTTTCGACCTGGACCTCCTTAAAAAGAAACCAGATTTCGCGGATGGGATGGCCTATGCTGAGCTATTTTATGGACCCACTATTTGAAGAGCTGGAATATCTGCGGAAGTTACAGAAGGGAAAGGGGCTGCCCCAGCCTCAACCCAGAGAGGAAATTGTAACAAGAAGGAACTCAAGTGTATAGATGGTGCAACATCTATTCAAGCATCAGAAAGCTTGAAAACATTTGTGATGCAAGACAAAAGTGGGCAAAGCTCAACACATGTGTGTGTTGTGTCTCAGCAATTGGGATTAAGTCAGCAACTCATTCAAATTCGTTTGCCATTTGAATATGCTACAGGTGCAGTCAGCAGTGAGTCAGCAACCATCAACCATGTTTTCCCTCATGTGTTTGCTACACACATGAGGGATCACATACCTCTGTTTTTTGTTGACACATTTCAGCTGCATTTGTTGACACATTTCAAACACACTAACCACTTAGAACTGCCACTCTAGCATAGAACGTTCTGATGCACAACGACTCACGTATGTGTCCTAAGATTGAGATTTTGGTCTCACCAGAATATATCCACAATATATATTCTTGGTTACACGATAAAAATGTGTGTTGTGTTCTTTTGTGGCACATTCTGAAGCAGACGTGTAGAAATACAAGTAATGGATCATAAAACACATTGTCAGACATGAAATTGTGAGCTCTGAGATTGAAGCAGCACGAGTGTGTAAAGGAGGGCATCACTCTCCCTCTTTGTCTTCACAGACGAGTGCCAGCTTGACAACCACCATCACACTGCCAGGACCTCAAGGGAACATAGTAACTTCACCACTTTCTATAATAATACCACTACTTGTTCATAGAGTTTTATGATAATAGGATTCTCTTTCACAACGTTGACAAATATGTCAAACATGCGATGAAAAATGCATGTTTTTTCACATGTGATTGTGTGAGCTAGTGGTCGGTCTTTTCTTCGAAGTCTGGAACTGATGTTTTCCTAGAAATCAGAATGTGCATTTGTTTAACTAAGGAACAGCTAAAATAAGAAAACCCTTTGCCCAATGAATGTCTCCGGTGTGCCCACTAACAGCAGTTGTGGTCAATTTGTTGACACCAAGAAGATTCAGAAAGGTCTTGACGCTTCCTTTGCTGCAAGCCAACCATTACTAAATTAGGTGGTGAAAAGGTCCAAACCAACGTTTTCCCTTGCTGATCATCACTTCCCAGAATGCATCCTACTACGCTAGTTTGATGGAGGTGCCGCTCACTAGATATATATCTGAAGGAACATAGTTAGCATATTTATATACAATTATGATGATCAAAATTAAAATAAAAGTTTAATATTGACCCTTTTCCCCCACCCTTTAAAGCAGTAAGGTAACCTGTTGTTTAATCCCTTGTACCTATGTATGATAGTTATAAAGTGAAAACCTAGATAGGAGGCAAAGGAGCGCCATATAGGGAACACACCCAAAGGGTTAAAAGTAGGGTCTGGTGTTAGCAGAAGAGGTAGGATGTTTAAGGGGGTGCAGCGGAGTGAGTAGCTCTAGGGGAGGCATAGGTTTGAGGGTGTATCCCTTGTTTACATCTTGCCCTTGTTTAATTATTAAGCACCTCATGAATCCCCTTTTAACCTATAACCCCCATTTTACCCTTGCTAAAGCCATCCTTTATTGTAATGTGTAAACCACTGTTTAACTGTCCCTACTTGTTTAACAATTATCACTATGTCACGTGTAATTAATCCTGGTTAATGACATCATGTATCCTGCCCTTGTTCAACACGTACACCCAGAGGTGTTGCTAGGCCTGGAAAAGACCCGGGGCTACGCTGATGTCGGAACTGTCGGGATTGGGGGCTAGATAGCCTTTTGGTTGTAACTCCTGAGATTCTATCCGGGGCTACAACCAAAAGATCAGGGGCTATAGCCCCCTTAGCCCCCCCCTAGCAACGCCTCTGCGTACACCCCACTTGCTCAAAGTGGAACCCTATTTATTAATGATTGATTAACCTTTGTTTACCCCCCGGTTTATTAAATGCATTGTTATGCATTCTTGATGGGAAGGGGAGTCATGATATGATAGGTTATTTATAACATACTTAATACCCAGAGGTTTCTAAGCGCTGACCGGGGATCGAACCTGCTTTGCTACGTGTCGTCTTGCTTCCAAGGCAATCACATAGCGCGTTGCCCTTGAGCTATCCTCCCGAGAACTAATATGTGCAAAATAAAATTCACCTACGCACACCTGCTGCCAGAAAAATAAATTGTATGTGGGAAGGGTTATGCATGAGCGCTCTGCCTCAGGGGGCACGCTTTCATCCCACCAATGCAGTGCCTGTTGCTCACTACGCTCATTTTATTCTGCTAGTTGATGCCCAACCTTTCTTCTTCAAACCACTGTTGCAAGAGGTAGATCCAGACCCCCCACTGTGGAGTTCTAGGCAGGAAGTGGGCCACACAGCGGACGACGTGTGCTTCCTCCACAGGAAAAAAAGTGTGGGCACTTCCGCATGATTGCTGTCGTTGTGGCAAGTTGGCAAAAAAAAAGAAATCAGGTTACCAAACGTTTTGCAGGTTCTTTCATGTTCTGGGGTTCTTTCCACATTCTTGCAATACCAACATTGATGCAATGATATCACAACAAATGCAGCAGAGTAAACACAATACGGTGACAGGGGAGCATGGGGAAAAGCAAGAAAAACGTTTCAAAAATATTGTTGAAAACCTACAAAACAATACATCAAAGGCTGCACTTTTCAAAATCGAGTCAAATCATCGCTGATTGTAACATTTCCTGCTGAAACACAAAAATGCAACAAAACACTTACGCTAAAGGCCATGATGCTGATTTCAAATTATGTATAATTTCCTGAGCAATGTAAGCATGCACAAATTCATGTTGCACAGGGGTTGTGCAATGGTGTGAAATGGGTGAAAGGTTTCACAGATAGATTCGCTATTCAATGAACATTTTAAGTGTTCATCTCTCATATGGAATGCAGCCTGTGTAGTCCGACATTCATAAACCACATACAAATCCAATTTTCCGTTCTCAAATAGAATCAGTTAAAATGTTTTAAATAATCACAATGAATACATTATTAATATTCTACCATTATTCAACAGGGGTTTTTAAAGATGCTCCCTTAATTGCAGAAAAGTATCCAACACATCTAGCATAATATCTGGCCAGATGTGTTACCACCAGATTAAGAACATACACGATGGGGAAATAATGCCACAATGGTGCACTTTTTGCCTAACATAGTTCTATAAGGATTTATATATATATGGGTAACACTATGAAATGTGTAATTTTCAAGTTATCTTTATAAAGCAGATTATTGTTGAAAGCCAGTCATTGGGGTGAGGAAGGGAAATGATGAGAGGGCAAGTAAGTCATGAGTATTTTCCCACGATGTGGCAAGAGATTTTGTAATCCTGGACACTCACTGGTGTAGGTATTTTCCCCTGATTGTGGCTGCTTTTCAGGGTACAAATAAAGGACACATGTGGGTGAACAGCGTAACTTTTCTTCAGCGGGTGGGCGCAACCCCTTGGGTATTTGCGAGTTTGGCAAGTTTGCTCAAGTATTTGGCTACCAGGATTTTACTTATGGTGTCAGGTTGCCAGTGCAGACAGCCAAAGGCCCTGTCAACTGACCATGGCCAAAGACTATGCTAGTGGTCTGGAAGTGTTGTAAAATCTATGGAATAACAAACTTTAGTTGCAGGGACGTTAAGGTGAGCAATACATTGTAACAAAATCTTTGAAATTCAAGGAAAACCTTTAGTGCGGAGACGTTAAGGTGAGAATTTAATGCAACAAAACCCCTGAAATTCTGTATAGCCGGGTTAACTTCACACCACCTGTTGTGCAGCCTATGACCACAATGATACCATCACAGATCACATCATTGCTGACATCAATAATTACATGTTGTATAAGAACTCTGCATTACAAATGACATCACTGATGCCATCACTGGTGACAACACTAATAACATTGTATATTACTGATTACATCAATAATAGAATTAGGCATAACATCATTTGTATGCTAGCTCATGAAAACTTTGATTACCTTAATAACAATTTAGGCTATGGACTTGGCCATGACAAAGGCTTGGGTCACTGGCCAGCACCAAAGGCCACAGCTTGTGGTTGGTTAGTGTTAGAAAATACCAGATATGCTTAAAAGACATGCATAATAGGCCATCAGTGTTTTAAAATATACAGTGGGCAACATTGAAAGCTGTAGTCAGTGGCCATAACTAGTGTTCATTAATATGTTAGAATATACAGTCTGCACAACCAAAGGCCATGGCCACTTGCTAGTATTGTGTTGAAGACCAAGCTAGTGGCTGGGTAGTGTATATAATATACAGTGGGCACGGCCAAAGGCCATCGCTTATTCCATTTTATTATTTTAAAATATACAGTGGACATGGTCAAAAAATGTACACACTGCTCAAGGTAAAAGGGCATGGCTAGTGGCCCATTTATATGCTAGAATATATAGTAGGCACAGTAAAAGATTGCGGTTACTGGCCAGTAGTGTGCTAAAGCCCATGGGTAGTGTCTGATCAGTATACATGATAATCAGTGGACACGGTTGAAAGCTGTATCCACTGGTAAAGCTCAAAATCTATGGTTGGTAATCTGTTAGTGTTTTAAAATATTCAGTGCACATGGTGAAGGTTGTGACCACTGTCCATAACTGAAGGCCATGACTAGTACCCATTCATGTGTTAACATATATTTGGTCATGCTCACTGACCATGGCTGAAGGCCATCCTTAATGTTGTTTACTGTAGTAATGTAATTAGTGATGTCATTAGTGAAGATATGTGTATATATGCATATTTATAGAGAACAACGCCAAGAAAGTTATGGTGGGTTTAAAAAGGTTTGGAAAAAACCCTTTCACCTGAAATGTGAAAATAGGAAAATCCATTGGAGCCACATCACACACTCCACAATGCCCCTAGTAGCCATCGCTGGAAGTTCACCTCCAGTTCTGTGCCCCAACAGTAAGGCATTGTGGGTATGCAAATTAGCCCAAATGCAAACCTTTTTCTCCAGGAAATTGTCTTTGTCTAAGAAGGCAGTGCTGCTTTATACATAGCTTGACTAACCCAAGAAAGACATTGTGCAAGGCTGTCTGGACAACTACATACCTGGTTTCACCCTTATTAGGGATCATCAGTGAAGTATAGTCCTGACAGCCTTATGGTTGGAGCATTTGGCCATGTTTTAGTAACGCCATGAAAATTATGGTGTGTTTAAAAAGGTTTGAAAAAAATAATTTCACCTGAATTGTGAAAATAGGAATATCCATTGGAACTATAGGGCCATAGCCGTCCGACTCCCATAGGAACTCCTTAAAAGTCTATTGTCAATAACTTTTACTTAGAGTAACAGATTTGACAGAAATTTTGAAAGTGATTAGGGACTCGCAGGCTTCTCCAGACTGCAATGTGTCCTAAAGATCCGTTAAAAAATACACATTTTTTCCAAAGTTGCAGCCTAATTCCCATTCATTTTCCCATAGACAAACAAGGTAAATCGTTACCAAAGTGCACAGTCCAAACCTGCTGGACAACTTGGGCATGAAACTTGGGGATGAAGCATTCAAAGGTGTGCTGTTTGTGGTTTGGGGTTATTCCGTGCAGTGCTTATTTAAATATTTGATGGAGAAGGCGGTGCCACCTTCTCAAAAAAAAGACAGCTATATCTCGGGTAAATTCCCAGAACTGGTTTTATTTAGCAATGAAATGGCCACCATCTCTTTGCTTTTCCTCGATGCGAGAGATAGCTGTGGCTATAGTCAAGGAAAATAGGAAATGAAAAGTAGTTATAAGCTATTTCCAGGTTAACAAAATTTGCAAATGTTATTAGTGTAGAGGTGGGTAAGTGGCTGGAGGACACCAAGTGAAACGTGGGAGTTATAGGACGTCCAGGGACTGAGTTTGCAAAATGAAATTATCAGTAGCTTTGGATATAGCCTCGAATAGCTGACATTTCAAATGAAACTGTGTCATGGAAACAACGTGTGTCAAGGGGGAAATGCGTGACAGTAAGGGAGGTGAGGGGACCTTGGTAGTATTATGGGGAGCTGATAGTAAGTGGGGGTACACTTGGTTTGGGTTTTGGGCGGCTAGGGAGGGATTTATTTTGCACAACCATTTTTCCTGTTAACCATGGTTATGTAGGACTACGGATAGCCATGGGTATGTGTAGTTCCCTACCTGCGGCTATAGATTTTGGGGTGTTTGTGTTTATTTCTTTTAAAATACATTTTTATAGGTATAGTAACATCAGGAATCACTGGCCATGGCCATAGGCCATGGTGAGTGACACAGTAGGTATTTCTGAGTCTTTTCTGTTTTGGCTGTGTGGTTCTAGACTTTCCTACATGTGAAACTGTGGAGAAAAAAAGAAGAAAACTAAAAAAAACACAATACAAAAAGGAGTGTGCCACTTAAAATGGCAATTCTTCGAAGAAAATATAAGGAAATTAAATTACAGATAGATGTGAAGATGTTATATTTTTGTTATCCTATGTATTAAAAGTCCATAACTAATATGAAAACAACAGAGTTTATCTAATTATCATTTGAAATAATATTCATGTTATTTGTACGTTACTGAACCTTTCTTTTGCTGTTGTTTTGGAATGTTGGTCCCAAAAGAATTTACAGAATCAGGAAACCAAAATGCAAAATTGTTCCACTTCATTTAAGTATCAAAAAAGAAAAATCCATAAAATCATTGCACATCCTCATGGCAAGAAAAAGTTTTCACAAGCCACTCACATTGTGGCCCTCCCATGGTAGCTGGCGCATAGTAGATGGAGTCTACGCCTTTCACGGTCCACTGACCGCTTGTTCACAACATATATATATATATACATATATATATATTGATAGGTAGCCACTTCTGCCACCTTACTCTAGTTTTAGATGCCCCATCCACTGTACTTTAGTCTATGTATTCTCACCATGCTACTATATCTTGTGTAATTGTACCCATTTAATATATCCCCACCCAGTCTACTTCCATCTATACTCTGCTCTCGTTATCATCATCTACCTTACAGCACCCCATGAGCAGTTATTTACTATATTGACCTTCTAAATACCAATGTTTCACTACTGTCTCATTCGTCATTCATATTCCATACTGACTTTAATAAATATATATATATATATTTGTATAGCTGCGGCTATAACAAAGGTGTGTGATTGGTGCATTGAGGATCGTGTCTAGGAACAGCAAAGACTGGAGTGTTTACCCGCAACTACCCTACACCCAGCTGGCGCGCAACCATGCTACTCACTGGTATGAGTGGCTCCCTGTGCAGTCACGGCTATATACCTGACATTTTGGGTGGAGCAGTAGTCAACGCTTTTCGTTATTTTATTGGTTGTTCTTTTAGGCACGGCTATAGTTATAGTTATAGCCACGTCTATTAAACCATACATTTTCTGTGCAATAATCATATTATTTTGTGGATGATACAGGACAGAATTTCATTTGTGTTTGTTATTTTATGTGCTTAGGTGTCCTCTTGTTTTGAAGGTTGGCTTAATTTTATTTTGAGTTTGCAGAAACTGTATGTGTAGCCACAGCTACAAGGCAAGATGTATAGCTGCTCTGAATAGCCATTGCTAAGCGAAATGCTGGGCATGGATAAAAAGATTTCTGTGAGTTTGTTTGTTATTGGTTGTTATGACTGTCTTACTTGTGTACTTGTTTGAGCTAGGTTGGAGGGAACATGTATTTGCCATTTTAGTAGCTTGCTTAATATATAGTCTTCTTTTTGTGTTATTGCCTTTGGCCACAGTACAGCATGCTGAGTGTGTGGCTGTTGTGGAAGTAAGAACCAGTATAGATTTTAATATTTAAATGTTTGTTTGTGGTGTTATGTGTCAGCTAAATGACCACTGCTATCAGATGGTATACATTGGCACTATTATGGGCCTACTTAGATTAAGTGGCAGTTTATTTTTCATGTATTTTTTACCTGTTACTTTAATGCTGCTTTATTAAATGTGTGTCAGTTATATGTATTACTATTGTCAGATGGCATACTTCAGTAGTATTATTCACATAATCAGAATTAATGACAGTTAATGTTTGATGTTTATGTTTTAGCATTTACTAATATGTTGTTTAAATTCAATTGCATTTTTATTCTTCATCTAATTTGTTTTTGTACACAGGTTTTTGAGGGTAAAGGTTTACTTTCTTGTATTCGTACACTTGTCTGCTGATTGAGGACTATGTGTTGACACTTTGTGTTGAACATGAGCCTTTCTATAGAGTTCCTTACCATTATCCCAATGGACCTTAACATTTCCAAGCAGTTTCAAAGAGCGGGTTGAGACAGGGTGGGCTGAGGTTGGGTGTTACTTTGTTGAAAATAAGTAGAGATTGTATTGGAACACCATGGCACAGATGATAAAATACTGGTGTGCTGATTTTGCTAAATGGCTTTGACTTTATGTTTCATGTGAGACTTCCTATAACATTTGTCCACTTCATTCCAATGTACGAGAACAAGATGTTGAACCAATGTTGAGGTTTTCATACTTTGTGGATTGTTTTTTGAGTGGAGGTAAAGCAAAAGACACATACACACCATGTTTTCATGTAGTTGTTTTTTACAATTCACCATGGGTTTTTTTCTTCCCAATAACCGAATGGTTCTTTTCTCATGTTTGTCATGTTTCTTGGCAGTCTTTTAGATCAGGTGCAGACAAGATGGTATGAAGTTGGGAGGAAGTGACAGTGGTGGCAGAAGTGAAATGTAGTGGTGCACTGCCGCTATGTTTATTTTTAGTGCACCGTGGATTTTTTTCTCACAAAGACCCAGTGATTCCTAAGTTTAAAGAGAACAACAGTGTTGTATGCACAAATGTATCTTATATAGTTCATGTGATTCACTACATACTAGATTTGAGGGTCATGAAATCTTGACTATTAAATTGTGTTTCTTAAAGTGTGTTCTCTAACTAATTATATTTTCTTTTTTTATAGATATAGGGGTATTATTGTATCTTCCCTTTTTTATATCTAGTGAATCTATTCTCAATTTCTGTAGTGTAGAGATTAACCATACTCTCACCTCTTTATTCTCATTGACTTTACATATACATAAATACATATGTATTTACATTTTTTTATTTATAAACATAGATCCATAACTGCGGCTTCCATATTGCCCAGTGGAATATGGAGTTTTGGAGGCACAGTGAACCGCTGCAATGATGGGAGGTCATAGCTGCGGGTTCAATGGACCTTACTTGCGGCCATTAATCCACAATGCACTGAATAGTAAACTCTTTGTACCTGAAACTCCATTTATAGAACTATCTATTATATAAATATTCAATGAAACTTTGTTAAAAGGACGTTATGGTTAATTTGCACCTATGAAATTCAATGAAAAAACTTGTTAAAGGGACGTTATGGTTACAAGTAAAACCGAAAAACCTCAGAAATTCGCCATTTATGGTAAGCAAAGCAACCATAACTCGCACCACTACCGTGCACTGCTAAGACTAACACCCAAGAGATCAAAGATGACATCACAAATATCATGGGTTTTTACCAGTGCATGCTATTTTCCTACAACTTACTAATATCATACGTACCCCAATATCATTTTTTTTCCAATTCACAAAGTTTCACCTTACACCTCTGCCATTTCCCACCTTCAAGCATAATTTTGAACACTTCTATACTTTTTCCACTGTTTTTGCTTCTGTCGACGTCTGTGAACATTTGGTGTCATTGCAGATCTTCCGGACAGTGCCACGTGACCATGGCTCACGCGCGGCATGATTACATGTCCATGATGCGTTTGCAATTCATTTTTGGGTCCTTGCTTCAAGGACAGTTCGGAACTGCATTTTCTACTGATCTAGGAACTTTCAAGCTCAAAATGTACCCTTGCACAGCTCCTAAACCTATACTTATTTATTATCCATTCACAATCTAGTACAAAGCACATACTTGAAAGAATAGTAGCACAACTGCTATTTATCTTAAAAATGGCATCAGCTATTGCCACCCCCCCTCCCCAGAGCCACCACCACCACGACTACAGGACCCACACAACAAAAAAAGCGCAGCATTTCAAGAGACAAATAATAAGAGGACCAAGAAGATGAGGTAGAGGAAGTGCCTACCTCTAGCACCCAGAGAAAATCATGGGTGTGGCAATTCTTTACCACTGTTGGGAATGTACCAAAGGCTAAAGCTACGAAAGTGAAATGCACTGAGTGCAACTGTGTACTCAGTAGCAGACTACCTGGCCTTTACTCCTAGGGGATCACATCCATGTGCTGCCACACCAAATACAACTACTGCAATGCTCTCAGAAATGTTTTCCTTTCTTAGCAAGTACAGGCTGTCTTCCTCCACATCATCTTCCTCAACCATTACTGTAACCACACAGCCTACCTCTGTGAGGCACACAGTCCCACCAGCTACCTTGCAAGCAATTAAAGAGGCTATTGATCCCTATCTTTAGAAGACAACAGTCCTCTGTATATACTGCAACATACCACTTTCACAATTTCGCAATGTGTTTGAAGCTGTAATCAAGGAGCATGGGAAACACTGCCCACTACCTTAGAAGTAACACACTCGCGACATCTTCCCCCGTCCACATGCCCCTCCATATTAGTGCTTGGTGCCTCTTCCCTCATTTTGCTCCTCACCTTACGTTCTGACCTCTCCTTCAAAAAAATGTGTTTTAAAAACAACAAAAGAAAGGTTCCTTTAGGAACCCCTTTCACAGTTAAAAAATAGAACTGAAAAAAAATCTTATAGACTCCATCTACTTTACATTTCTCATCAAAGTACATAGACTCAATGCGTTTTTCCAACATTTTCATTAGCATTTTGTGTTATGCTAATGGTAATAATGTGGTGTCCATCCCCCGTTCCAGGGACTGGAACGGAGGTAATGGACCGGCAGCACAAGTTATTGGCCCAAACAAAATGTGCCTGTGTGCACCCTGATGCCTGCCGGCTTTGGCACTTTACAAATAAATAATAAATAAATAAAAAGGGCTACAGACCATTATGCTCCATTTCAGCCCCTGCAGTGGGGGATAAAGGCCATTAGCACCCCCTGTTCCCAAAGCGGGAACCCAGGGTGCTAAAAAATAGAAAGGAAGGAAAATCCTTTTCCAAGATGGCCACCAGGAAAAGGGAAGGCTGGGCCCCGGCAAGTAGGAGCACATTGTTTTCCCTTTCAAATAACTTTACCACATAGCCGGTCCAAGGTGGACATGGCCGCTTTAACCCCATTTTTCATCCCTCGCGGTCATGGCCAGGAGCCAGATTGACCGAGTCATGACCTTATACCATGACACAGACAATCTGGCCACTGCCCATGGCCACAGGCAATACATTAGTCACCAAAAGTATATCACTATTTTTTGTACCTACAATATGACACTTGGCAAAAAATAAAACACGGCACATTTGCAAAACTATGCCTTAGGTCCCTGCCAATGCTCCTTACACGAGTTTGCTTGAAATCAGCCCATGTTTTATTTGTTCAAAAGCTTCAAAATATATGTACATACAATAGTCATATAACTTAGCCCCCACTTAACAAAATCCATTCAGACTTTGCACAAACATTGAAGGTTAGGTCTATAATATGTTTATACCGCAATGTCCGTGGACACTGGCAGATGTTCACGAATCCAACATGGCGGGTGCTTCCAAGAATCTGACACACTTCATGCTTTTCACCATCCAATCAGTGGGCGCGTCCAATGTCAGCAGACATCACATCACCCTCTAGGCCAATCCTATGCCTGTCCACGGACCGAACAGGGAAATGGTCAGCGGAGCTAGATTTTACCATTTTTTTTAACCTACATTTTACCTGTTTTAAAAAAAACCTACTGGATGGATTTTCACCAAATTAGGAAAAAGCATGCTTTCGGGACCAAGCCGCTGCTCCTGCCACACATTTGGTGAAAATTCACAGCGATTTGGGCTGTAGGCGTGAGCAATGATTTTTTCCATTCAGCCATTGGAAAAAAAAAGATTTGGGACCCCCCTATAACTTTCCCGCACCTTGACGAAACCTCACCAAACTTGCCTAAAAGAATCAAAGTGAGCCATATACTTTTTTGGAAAAGTTTGGTGAGTATTCGTCCACGGGAAGCAAAGTTATAAGCCACCCAAAAAGTGCTCTTCCTATGGGTTTAGCAACTTAACTATAACTACACGGCCTCTACCACAGGCTGTGTAATGTATATATCTATAAAAACCTATGTTAAATATCATATTGTAACCGCGGCTATGAACAAAAAGTCAATTAACTCTAGCAGCAGTTATAGAGAAAAATGTATTGGGCACAATGAAAACTTTTCAAAAATACATTTCAATTGCAGAAACTACATAAAATAGATCACATAAGACTTTGTGCTCTTTTGGTGCAGTTTGCGTTGCAGATTCATCATAGGGTGTTGTTGTGGTCACGGGTATAGCCGTGGCTATGAGCAATTATTTATTTAAAATAAGGTTTTTGGATGTAATTTCATTGTATTTGTATATTTATATGTGATAAGTAGTCCTTATTTCTTTTTTTTTGTTATTGTATATGGTTTAAAAAGAACTTTACAAAATATTCAAGTATTCAGAGAGAAGAAAAAAAGAAGATATCATTAATCATCAAATATCAAACATTACACATTACACATTAAAACACATAATTTCAATAAAATATTTAAACATATCAACTATCATTAGGGTGGGCCCTTAAAAAAAGAAAAGAAGAAAAAGTAAATACATCAAGAAAAAAAGAAAGTCTCTCATAACCATAGCCTAGTTCAGATTCATCCTCCTGATGAATGTCGATAATGCACTACCTTTCCAAGTGTTCTGGAAGTTTAAGCATCTCCACCACCACAAGCTATCATTGTCCAGCATTGAGTCGAACACCTGAAGTCTTCCCATGTGTTTCATTCTACGAGCAGCAAGAGCTTTGCAATGTAGAAGCAAGTGCTTTATGGTTTCACCCGAAGCCCTGCAAAATATGCATGCACTGTTATTGACCATGATGAGCATTCTCCTAAGTTGAATCTCCCTAGCTGGCAGCAAATTCCAGTGGAATCTCATCAATGGGGACCTATGGATAAAAGATGGGAAAAAGGAAAACATCAGATCTAACGTCCCTCATTTCATATGTTTGTGGGCCCAGTGGTTCATCGAAGGGTACGAATGGAAAGGTTTGATTGTATTAATCCAAACATATTCCAGCAATGACCTCTTTAATTTAGATGGATTTTCCACCAATGTGTCTGCATCCAAAGATAATTTGGACAATAATGTTTCACAGGTGGCACCATAATCAAACAAGAAGCGTGGATAAGGAGTGGGATCAGACACACTCCGAAGAGCCTGACCCATGAATTCATATGCCATACAAGGAGTCGGGGAGCTAATTTTTGCAAATAATGTAAGCATACACTATTCAACTCATGCTCTCTGGAAATTATTCCCAAGTCAAATCTAATGTTGTCAATTGGATTGCTTTAGGAAAAATCCAACTTTAAAAATTGACTTCCCATAAAGCTGAAGACCATAGGTAAGCTTGGGTACTATTTTACCCTCATAAAATGTAAGTACTGATTTTAAGGGAAATCGTTTGTATTTGTGATCAAGCATTATGGCTTGATTCTGTAGTGCATAAGCTTTTTGGAATAATATCTCATTGATGTTCTTTAAACCAGGTGGGGAGCTAAAATGAAACCCCAGGTAGGTAAAGCCAAGGGTGTCCAGTCAAAGGATCGAAAATAAAGGATCGAATGACCCTTTGCTCGAATGCAAACGGATAAAAAAAAAGGATCACATTTTTTAAATTTATTTATTTATATATATTTTTAGTTTGGGTTGGTAAAAAAAGTGTTTTTAATAAAGAAAACAGGGGGTTGGGGGGAACCCCCCCATAAAAAAAAAACAAAAAATATGTCGATCCTTTTTTTCGGTCCTTTGACTGCCGAACAAAAGGCATTCGATCCTTTTGTTTTCGAAACTATGACCTACAACCAAAGCCAAGGCATGTCTAGATCTTTGCTTTTCCAATGGACCATATTAGGGAGCCCTTTTTCCCTTCCTTTGGTGAAACCGACGATCTTCGTTTTACCAGGATTTATTAAGAGCCCATTCTCTGTAGCATAACAAGAGAAAGCATCCAATAGTCTCTGGCGGCACACCATAGTTTTATCAAAAAGAAGAAAATCATCATTGTAAAAGCATTCATTTGGGGTACACTGATTGCAGTATTTTAGCACATTTGGAGTGCTCTCTTTATTATCATGTATCTTGCAAAAATCAACTGGCATTGCATGACTACTGTCTCTTTTGTGAATCATATTCCATATTCAGTTTTTTAAAAAAAACAACCTTTAGCTGCAGCTATACAAAAGGGGTGTGATTGGTGTATTGAGGATTGCATCTAGTAACTTGTAATTACTGGTGGGTTTACCCGTGGCTATCCCTCTGTGTAGCAGCAGCTATAAAAATGAGAAATATTGAGTGTAGTTTTTGTAAACAGTTATTGTAACATTTGTAATACTTTTTACTCATTAATAATTCATATAACTGTAAATACTTTAAAAAGTTAAATAAGTATGCACACAATGTTTGTTAAAAATAAGATAAAATAGGTTTATTTTGGGGGAATGCGGTTGTGGGTTTTCTTTTTCTTTTACTTTGAACAAATGAATTCTTCTTTTGCACAATTATGTGGATGTTTACTGTCCATGATTTGCCTTACATTTTCAATGTCCTTTTTCGTTGATTGTACTTTTTTTGATCATTAATTAATAGTTGTTTTATTTCTTTTAACATATCCATGATTAGTTTTGTGCATAGTTCTTGTGGTGCTTCTCTGTGATACTACTTGAATGAATTATTCATCTGTTTATAAATATCTCAAATATTTTTAAACAATTGAAGATATAATACACTTAAAAATATTGGTATTGATTGCAAAGACATTTAAAGTAGTTAGATAAACTATATCTGTTTGGTGATTGATATCTGTTCCTTAAAATATGTTTGTTAGTGTCATTGTACATACATATAGAGAATTGACTTACAAAATCCTGAATGTTGCATATTTTCTTCTGGTTCCTTCTCTTGAACATCTTTTTGAATTTCTTCCCCTGTAGGATAATTTTCCTCCATGTATTCCATGAAGTTTTCCATTGTACTGTGATAGAAAAAATACTGCTTGTCACCTTAGATATAAGAATAAGCAACAGAGGAAGATTATATGAGGAGAGAAGGTGGAATTGTTTGTATTTACTTTCTGATTGGTTGTTTCTGATGTGTGATTTGGGAAGCTGCGAATAGGATGTCGAGTACCTCAGATGCTGTTTTACTGTTGAACCTATGAGACAATTTACTTTTTTTGAGTGATGTTTATATGTTCCAATAAAGTGAAGAGTATTTCTCTGATTCATTGTTTATGTTTTGTTATATTTTGATAAAAGAACACAAAGGCTCTTTTAAGAGCCACCCATGGAAGTTTTTAAGCATGCTGGAAAATGAACATACTTTTTATAACTGTGTGTACGGTAATGGCATAGCCAATGAAACATTGTGTCCTGTCAGAGGGGGCTCCAGCTGCATGCACCAGTTAACCAATTGGACAGTGTGTGCTTTCTGGCAGTGCAGCTGTAACTACAACTAATGTTGCCTCACCGTAACCAGGGTTATAGCTGTGTCTATGAAATTTGTCTAAAAATAAATGTGGTTTTATTTCATTGTCTTTCTACATGTCCTACAAAGTAAGCTTTAGAAGGATTGTTTTGGAGTCCATTGACTGTAATAGGGTGTAATAAAAATGTGTTGGCCATTTAATTGTTTGCTTTGTACAGTCCTCTTTTTGTGCTATTGATTTCTGAAAGCTATGAAAGTGACATTTTTGTGCAGAATGTAGAGTGTACAGATGTTCTGTGTTTGGCTATTGCGAAGAACTATTAATTCTTTGGAGCAGCGGAAGTTCAATGATTTTGTTTTTTATTTATTTCATGCATAATATGAATTACTGTTGGTACAAAATGTATTTAGTATGTTTAGATGTCTAATTTAGCACAGTTTATAGGCATTAATTGGAAAGTTGGGGTTTCCATATTGTATTTCAGTGTTTTCAGAAGAGTGTTTAAGAAGTAGTGCATGTTATGCAATGATTATGTGTATGAAAAATATAATTTCCATTAAAGGTTCTTTCCCACTCTTTTGTTGAAGAATTTATTTGATAATTTGCTGATATTGGGGCTTTGGGAATCTTCAGGAATTGTTTGCTTTATCTTTTTTATTTGTTAAAAATAATATGCTGCTTGCCTGTGTTTAAGAAATATGTGAGAAGAACTATTAACTTATTTGTTATGGAAGAAAATGCATTTTAACTTGAAGAAATATGCCTTTGATTCATTATATACCTACGCTATCCACAGTTTCCTCACTAAGAATGTATGTGAAATTGAGTGCCTCATGTGTGTTACAGATTTTAAAGTACATTGCATCACTGCATTGCATCCATAAAACCTTGGTTACCATATGTAACTGCATCATTTCACCACATGAGCTCTATATGTGTACTGCATGTAATAAAATGTTGGTAGTACTGCAAAAAGAATAAACAGCAACCAAATCTGGTATTTTCACAATCTACTTGGAAATGGTGTACTTTGAAATTACAGGGGCCAATGTAAGTAGCATACTATGTCATCACAGATGCTGTTTCAAAATGCACAGGCATAGGAAGAAGTGAAATGAATGGGGGTGCATAGCAAACCCTATCATTAAACAAGCAGCATGTCTGTACCCTTGACAAATTTTGCAGCTGTGTGTATGCTTCGGAGTTGGACAACAAGCTCTTCTTTCCGACCCCATATTAATTAATTTCCAGTGTGTCAGAGTTCTCAAAGTGTTTGAATGTGGATTAAACATGACACATCCCATGATGGACTGTACCTGATCAATGCTAACTTGGCAATAATGTGGGCAAATTATCTAATTCCCTATTTGTGGAAATTCTTGGATTCTGAATAGCTTACAGGGAATCTTAATGAGCACTTTTAAGTCCCCAGTGAACATGTATTCTCTTGCAAAGTGGTTTAGGAGTTGTACACTGAGGTTATGGGTATATTATGTCAGGTACTATAACAATCGTTTTGGGTTGCAGGGCAACTGCACTAGGTAAATGGCATCTTTGAGAATGTGAAGGAAAGTGCAGGAGGTGAAAGCACAGTGGCCTCATAGTTTGTATTTGGGCTTTTCTACTGCAACCAATCAAATGTCCCTGACTTCTTTTTTATAGGTATGATATTGCTAATCACGCAGTTTTCGCATATCTTTCATCTCATATCTGCATGCTTTATCATGAATTCTTAGACTTTGAAAGAAATGGTCAATGTGGTCTTTAAGATCAGCATTCTTTCTATTTAGTCTTGACATCCCAAAAATGTACTATGAAAACCATATATGCATCCGAACCTGACCAACTCAGTGCCCACCCATTGAAACTCTACTTTGCTCATCTTTTTTTTGTTATTTGAGCTGTGCAATAGCATCCCAGATTGTTCCAGCACTCAGAGCAGAGCACTGCACGAGGCATTTTTAACACTGCAGCACGTATCTATTCATTGCATTATGTACCTCAGCTATTCACAGTTACCTCACCAACAGTATTTGTGAAATTGAGTGTAGCATTTCTGTCACAGATTTGAAAGTACATTGCATCACTGCCTTGTATCCAGAACACTGTGGGTAGTATAATGTTCAGCACCATTGCATGAACATGAGCCTAACATTTCCCTGAGATAAATGGATGACAATTGTATATTCATTCTTTGAAACGCAGGGCCAAAATGGATGCTAGCATTTATTCAATGTTACAGTCAAATTACCCATAGAGTTTGAAATCAGCTCCCTAGCAAGCTCTGTGGCATCAGCATTGCGTATAAAGGCACAGGCATTCACTGTTAAGGTTCTGCTCAACCAGGTAAACCAAATGAATATCCTCACTTAAAGAATCATGTCATGTTAACCCAATTGATAACTGCCTCAAAATGTTGTAGAAGGATCAGACATCAGATAGCAAGTGTTGCATTGTTAAAAATGCCCCACATAAACCTCTGCTCTGAGTGCTGGAATAATCTGGGATGGTATGGCTCACCTCATATAGCATGAATACAATGAGCAAAGTAGACTTTCAATGGGTGAGCGCTGCGTTTGTCAGGTTGTGATGCATCTGTGATTGCTATAGTACATTTGTGGTATGCTAATCCTGTGAGCTGATCTTAGGGACCACAGTCAATATTTAATTCACAACTTAAGAATACACGATAAAGCATGCACATATGAAGTAAAAGATATGCACCAATGATGGGATTTTCAATGTCATACCTATACAAAAGGAGGCAAGGGCATTTGATGCATTGCTGCTGAAAAGCCCAAATGCAACCTATGAGACCTTAGCCACTGTGTTTTACCTCCTTCACTTTGCTTCATATTTTCTCAAATGAAATTTACATGGTGCATTTGGCTTGAAACCCCAAAAGACCTTTGTAGTACCTGGCATACTGTAGCCATAACCTCAGTGTACAATTACGAAACTACTTTGCAAGAGAAGAAATGTTCACTGGGAACTTACTATTGGTGATTAACTTTCCCTGTAATATGGCAGGCGTAATTCATCATGGGACTTGTCATATTTAAGGCAGCATTCAAACACTTCCACAACTCTGACACAATGGGGAGTCACTAATATAGGGTCAGAGAGAAGAGCGTGATATGTAACTATGAAGTAGATATACAGGTGCAATATTTTTCAATGGTAGAGGAATGTTGCTTGTTTGATGGTAGGAGTTGCTATGTTCCGCCATTAATTTGACATCTTCCTATGTTTGTGCATTCTGTAAACAACATATGTGATCACATAATATGGTACTCAAGTGGGTTTCTGCCCTTCCAAAGCACACTCTTTCCAAACAGATTGTGAACCTGTCACATTGGCTTGCTGTTTAGTCTTGTGAATTACTATCAAAATGTTGCTGTGTCTAGCACACAGGTTGAGCTCATGTGCATGCAATGACGATTACAAATATACTGCCCATAGTGTTCTGGATGCAATGCAGCAATTCAATATACTTTTGAATCTGGGACAAAAATATTAGACTCAATTTAACATATTTTGTTGGTGAGAAAACTGTGCATTGCTGAGGTACATCATAAAATAATTAGATTAGAGTGCATGTGCTGCACTGTTCAAAATTACCCAATGTGGAACTGTGCTCTGAGTGCTGGAGTAATTCGGGATGGTGTTGTGCAGCTCATTTAGCACACATAAGATGAACTATGTAGAGGACAATGGGTGGAAACTCAGTTTGTCGGTTTGTGGCACATCTGTGTTTGTCACAATACATTTCCGAGATTCTAAGCCTGAATGAAAGGTGAGTTAATCTTATAGACAGCATTGACCATTTCTTTCACAGTCTAAGAATTCATGACACAGCATGCACATATGAGGTGAAATATATGCACAAACCATGGGATTTGCAAACTCATAATTATACAAAATGAGGCAAAGACATTTAATGTATTACTGCAGAAAAGCTTAAATACAAACTATGAGGCCGTAGCCACTGTGCATTTACCTCTTTCGCTTTGCTTCACATTTTCTGACACTTCAACTTGGCGCATTTGACCTTCAACCTCAAAAGACTTTTGCAGTACCTGGCATACTGTACCAATAACCTCAGTGTACAATTCCCAAACCACTTTGCAAAAGAAGGATGTTCACTGGGAACTTTTCAATGGTGATCAACGTTCCCATTAAGCTGGCACATACCAGGAATTTCCACAAATAAGCAAAATAACATTTGCCAACATAATAACCAAGTTAGCATTGATCAGATGCAGTCCATCAGGGGACTTGTCATACTGAAGGCCACAAACACTAACAAAAACGACTTAACAATACCATCCACGGTCCACTGACATTACAGACCTGGTTGACAATTTAGGCTCACTTGCTGCTTTTTGTACATTGGAGTTTTACGGACTGTAGCAACTGTTATATTTTACCACAAACTGCCAAAAGACACAGTTCAATTTGTTAACACTATGCTCTATGGCTGCAACAAAGCGCATGTCGACTTGTGATGGTACACGCACAACATTGTCATACACATCTGACATCATGCATGCAACACGTGTGACATCAGGCGCGTGGCATTGATGATAAAAACAGCTTCAAAATGACGGATGTTTGTTTTACACACGCTGCATCTCTTCCTGGATATCACTAACTGGGAACCATGTCCAACTAAGGTAAGAGCTTCTGTCATTCATTCTACGCCAACTTTGGCAAGAACCCTACAATGCATGCTGCACTGTACAGCTAATTGGCTAAGCCAATAATCAAAATGCACTCTCTTATAATTTGCGCATTCTCTGCAATGTTAGAAACAACACCAGCAGTCCAAATGGCAATATTTGATATAATATGTCCCATGACAATCAGTCACCAGCCGGCAAACAACTAACTAATTAACTTTTGCAATACCTTCATTAACGTACTGAATGTTTTATCAGTTTTCCACAATTAATATATTTTGAGTCGGTATTACCTCATATTTTGTCGTGTCTGCTTGCAGGATTATATATTATTTTGCTCAACCTTCAAATTATCATCGCATTTTGAAACACTAGCACACAAGGTGAGTGCTGAGTTCTTTGTGTAAACACACAATACTTCTGTACATGTAGTTAATATCCTCAAGTAATAGTCATTTTTCTGTACATACATCTCTTGACAGACCAACTGTATGCTAATTCAGGAAGCTTTGCCTGCTGCCAACCACAAAAAAATGTACTATGCATAAGGGTAGTTGCCTATTAATCCAATAGTCATTGTGCACAACATGACTTGTTTAAGAATCACTTTGTTAAATAATCAGAACCCTTCAGGAATCTATATTTTCTATTTTTGTTTTATCCCATAGGCACATCCACTCAGTGAGTGGCAATACACAACACTCTCAGCCAATTAGTAATGGCTCACTTTTTTGCACAGTTGTGCATATTTCGGCAGCCACTAGTGTGCTTACTCACAGGTGATATCCTTTTTACTGAGATAAACTTACCTCTAATGGACAGACTATTGATATTAGTACATCGTATGAGAGTTTTTTGGGTGCTTCATTCTGGTGACATACCAAGGATATAGGGCAACTATTTATAGAATCTATGAATTACCTATAACTGCTATTCAAGATTATTATTTGCATATTCTTGAATTGAGACTTAGATAAATCTGCTAAAGAATGGATTCATCTGTGACCAATTGCTGCCGATCCATGACTTTGTTGCGATTGCCCCCCCCCACACATTTTTTTCCCACTCTCTCTTTCTCTTTCTCTTAATTTTTTCATTTTTTCCTTCTTGGTTACTATGCCATATTCATTCATTTTGGTATTTATATTTACTTATTACCTTTCCATAAATTTGTTTTTACCAATGATGTTTGCTCTGTAACATGCCTCAAATGTTACCATTTGTCATTATTTTTAACACTGCCATATTTGGTTAATGTCCAGCCTTGAAAAAGACTCCATGTTGAAACATGTGTTAGCTGTATTTTTTCTTAAATACTGCACTCCATTAAAGCAAGAACTTTGCCTTAAGACGATCAGACTAACTTACATTTACTTATTGGGCCAAGCGCGACAAACTAGTACCAATCTGTTATAACTCACAATCAAACACTTCCACAACTCTGACACGAGGAGTCCCTAATATAGGTAAGAGGGAAGAGTTTGATATCCAACTATGAAGACCATACACCAATGCAATATTTTTTAAGGGTAGAGGTATGCCACTTGTTTGATGGTAGGAGTTGGCATGCACCCCCATTCATTTGACTTCTTTCTATGTCTGTACATTTTGTGACAACATATTTGATCACATAGTATGGTACCACCATGGGTCGATGCCATTCCAAAGCACACCTTTTTGAAGTAGATTGTGAAAGTGCCAGATATGGTTGTTGTTTGTTCTTTATGAATTACTACCAACATTTTTTTTTATGAGCACACCGTTTGGCGTCATGTGCATGCAATGGTGTTGACAATTATACTACCCAAACTGTTATGGTATAATATGCTTGTGACAGAAATGCTAGACTAAATTTCACATATATTGTTTGTGAGGAAACTGCGCATAGCTGAGATACATAATGCAACAATTAGATTAAGTGCTGCACTGTTAAACAATGGTCCATGTAGAGCTTGAGTAATCTAGGATGGTATTGAACCGCTCATATAGCATGCGTGATAGGACCAAAGTAGAGTTTCAATGGGTGGCAACAGAGTTTGTCAGTTTGTGATGCATCTGTGGTTGGCACAGTACATTTTCCAGATGCTAAACCTAAATGAAAAATGACCTAATCTCATAAAGCATATTGACAATTTCTTTCACAGCCTAAGAATTCATTAAAAACATGCACATATGAGGTAAAAGATATGCACAGACCATGGGATTTGTAAGGTCATACCTATACAAAAACAGGCAAGGACGTTTGATGGTTTGCTGTAGAAAAACCAAAGTACAAGCTATGAGGCCCACTGTGTGTTCAGCTCCTTCACTTTGCTTCACATTTTCTCAGAAACAATTTACTTGGTTCGTTTGGCCTGAAACTCCAAAAGACTTGTCTAATACCTGGCATACTGTAGCCCTAACCTCAGTGTACAATTCCTAAACCACTTTTAAGAGAAGAAATGTTCACTGGGATGTTTTCAGTGGTGATGATCTTTCTCTGTAAACTGGCAGAATTCAGAAATATCCACAAATAAGCAAAAGAGCATTTGCCAACATCATCACCAAGTTAGCATGTATCAGGAAGGTGGACTAGGTTTTTTTCATGGCATGGTACTTATCACTGGTAAACAGAATGTTGTAGTAATGAAAGAGAGGCACACGGAGAGTGCTTTGTTAGTAATAAAATTGTGCATAATGCAAACAATATTCCTGAATACTTGATTCATCAAAAAAACACTATTTGTCAAAGGCTCTCAAACGGTTGATTATTATAATGCAGCTACCCGTCAAGTTTCTCATGATCTATTAAATGGCCCAGGAGCGCCTTAAGCAACATCGGTTCTCCCACAGAGCCCAGTCATGCTTTAAGGTTCTTCAGTTATTCCACGGGAATTAGCCATTGATTACATGTGTTCAGTTCTACCACAAGGCAAAATCACCCCCTTACATTTTTGGGTGCTGCTCCCCCAGTGACCAATTAGATTTCTCATGTTTGTAGAAATGGGCATATTAGTTAAATATGCACAGATTAACAGCATTACAAATGCCTTAGTATTGCCATATCTGATTATGTAAAAGAATCCCAAATTATTTTAATTTTGTATTTGTATTTATTGGTTTATAAAGTGGTTCACACCAAAGCAATAAAATAAAGCATTTTTCAAATCTATCAGTAGGTAAAAAAACACATTTTTTGAAGAAAATAATGTGAATCTGCTATCGATTTGAAAGAGAGGAATAAAGATATATATAGGAAGATGTTTTACTCTTCAGTTTTTACACATCTTTGGAGAAGTGTGAAACATAAATCTAGATATGGTTCAAAGCATTTTTTGCAAAAGGAAAAAGTAGAAGTAATAATTAAAAAAGCTTTTCATATGAAAGGAAAATTGTTTATGTTTGTATTGAATAAACTTAAGAAATTACTTAAGGTGACTACACCATTGCATAGAAAAATAGAAATATACAAACAGTTCATGTACTTACACGTGACAACTTATTATTATTTTATTTTAAACTTTTCTTTATTGGCAAGAAATAGTGGCAGGTACATCACACAGTACACAACCAGTCACAATCACATTATTTTATTCATACAATGCATTTGATAGATGTTCAGTAGGGCGGGTTGTCAGCCAATTTCCTACCCAGAGTAAAAAATCAATGTGCTAGTCTTATGTGCCTGGCAATGGAGGTGAGTCAGGTTCTGCGTCCTCCCTGTTGTTTAGATAGCTGCAGAAGTGTGTCCACACATTTTTCAGGCGGGAGTGCGCTGGAAGACAATTGACATATTCCTCTTCACATGTCTGTGTCCATGTAAGAGTTCTTAGCCACATCTCAAACGTGGGGGGGGAGCGGCATTTCCAGCACTGTAGTATGCATTTTTTGCCATCATGGCAATCACATTCAGAAATGTAGGCATATTTTTCTCATCCTCGCCATCCCAGACCCCAAATAGAATAGCTAAAGGATCCAAACCCACAGTGGTCTCAACTATCTCTGAGAGGGCCTCTGTCACCGCCCCCCAGAATGCGCCTAGCGCATTGCAGGACCAGAACATGTGCATATGATCAGCGTTTTCGGATCCACATCTGGGGCAACTGTGTGTCTGATTGCGTGTAAATCTTGCCACTTTGTGTGGTGTGTAGTATAGTTGGTTGAGGATTTTATATTGTATACAGCGAAATCTAAAGTTCAGGGAGACCTTGCGCGTGTGTGAGCACATTTTCCTCCACAAAACATCTGTGATCTCCACGCCCAGCTCCTCCGCCCACTCCTCGCATCGGCCGGGGGCAGGGGGGCATCTTTGGATCTTTCCAGTAGTATCTTGTATAGGGAAGACACTATGCCCCTGCTATCAGCTCTGAGTTTGCGATGTAGTGGATCTCAGGAGAGTCTGGCGGCTCATCTGGATAGGAGGGCCACATGTCTCGGACCGAAGCTCTTAGTCTAAAATATTGCAGCAACTCCAGTGCAGATCCCGAGTGCCGCGGGCACCATGTCTGGGGGTTAATGAATCTGCCCTCCGGATATAGGTCTGTAAGCACATGGTAACCCATGTCCTGCCAGTGCTGGGCCAGTTCTTTGTCATGAGTGGGGGAGAGACCGGGAAATTGCCAAATGGGTAGCCACTTATAGTACGGCCGATGCTCACGCTGGGAGTGCAATAATCAATTTCATGCAATAATTGTAGCAGCTACAGGGTCAGACGGAGCATCTTCACAGTATGCGCGATGCAGAATGAGGGACATAGTATTAACTTCTTCGCCCGTCAATTTTTCTAGTTTCATGTGGGGAGGTGCAATTGGAAATTTGTACCAGTGTGTGGCATGGTGGGCTTGTGCAGCAATCCATTATTGGGTGAGATCGGGGGCCGTGAAGCCCCCTCTTTCGTAGGGGAGGGTCATGTGTTGCCACTTCTTGCGGACAGCACCGGAGTGCCAGAGAAACTGGGCACATGTGGAGTGCAGCTTTTCAAAGTAGTGCTTCCAAAGCCAGATCGAACATTGGCGAAGATGTAGAGTAGTTTAGGAACCACTAGCATTTTTATTAATGAGAGTTTGCCTGCCAGAGATAGTGGAAGATTGCGATATCTTGATATTTTTGTCTCTATAAGCTGCGCCGCAGCAGTATAGTTGTCCACCAGTAGTGAGGATCTAGGTAGTGACACCTGAACCCCCAGATACTTGTTACCGCCTGGAGACCAGCGGAGGGGCAATTAGCATGATGGTTGCTGGGTAGCTATGGTGAGCGGAAATATCTCTGATTTAGAGTAATCAATGGTGAAGCCCGAGAATGTGCCTATTTTCGTAATGTCGTGAATAATGGGATCAAGATGCGTGGATGGGTCCCAGATGTACAGCAATACATCATCTGCATACAACAATATTACTTCTGGTGAGCCCTGCAGGCATATACCCCTGCGAGTGTGGCGAGTTCTGACAAAGTCGGCCATGGGTTTGATGTCTAGTGCGAATAGGATCAGGGAGAGGGGGCAGCCCTGTCGAGTACACCTGTACAGCCTGAAGGGTGAGGACTTCCGGGAATTGACTAGGACTCTAGCGACAGGGTCTGTGTATAATAGTTTGATATAGGACATCATACTCGGACCGACCCCCATTTTCTCGAGGACCGCCCACGTGTACTTCCAAGACACCATGTCAAATGCCTTCTGGGCATCCAATGTGACTGTGTCCGCTTTTGGATCGATCCTGGACAGTACAATGAAGAGCCGTTGGATGTTAAGGGCAGTTGAGCAAACCAGGATGAAATCACTTTGGTCTTCATGAACAAAGTATGGCATAATTGGGAGGAATCTGCTTGCTATTATCTTACCAAATATTTTCATGCCTGTGTTTATGAGTGATAAGGGCCTGTAAGATCCGCACTCATCGCAGGGTTCACCCGGCTTGGGGAGCACAGTTATAAGCGCCTCACACAGTGATTGGGGGAGGATGGACTAGGAAAGTGATTCAGCCCAAACTTCGAGTAGTTTTGGCGCTAAGATGGACACATGCTCTTCATAAAATTCTGGGATGAGCCAAAGCCCTGGGGCTTTGCCTTTTTGGAGTTCTGAGATGGCTTTAACTATCTCCTCAAGGGTGATCGGGGTGTCAAGTTGTTCTCTGGTGGTTTGGGATATCTGAGACATGGGAATTTGGTCCAGGAGATTGTCAATGTCCTGGGCGGTGTGTTCCTGTAAGGGCGCATATAAGGTGGCATAGAATTCGGAGAAAGGTGTCCAGGATTCTCTGATCTGACTAGTGTTGTGTGCCTTTCGCATCAGTAATGCTATCTATGTGGGACCTGACCCCTTCAGCGCATACCAGTCTGGCCAGAGTTCTCTCCGGCCTGTCTCCCTCCCCGTATTTCCTTGCCACCAGCGGGCGTGTATAGTGTCGTATCTCCCTCAGGGCATGAGTTTCAAAGACTTCCAACTCAGATCTGATCAGTGCCAGCTTTGCGGGGGTGGACGATGCGGTGCATTTGCTCTCAAGCTGCTTGAGTCTAGTTTCAGAGTGATGTAGGTCGCGTTTTATGAGCTTGAGTATCCCGGCTTCCCTGGATATACACATTCCTCTAATATAGACGTTAAATGCCTCCCAGCGTGTTCCCTGTGCTGTGTCATGCTGTTTATTGCAGTCAAAGAAGGTTTTTATATCAGACAGTATTTCAGCTTTAAATACAATATCTCGCAGTGCATCTGATTTGAAGCGCCAGGCAGTGTGAACAGGTGTGCCCGTCCCTGGCCTCATCTGCAATACAACCGCGGGGAGTGATCCAGGGTTGTTCACGCTAGCAACTGGATGTCTGCAACCCTACCCATGATACTGCTCGATAGTAGAAAGAGATCTATCCTGGACGAGCTGTCGTGTACTGATGAATAATAGGTGTATTCTTTCGAGTGTGGGTGGAGTGCCCTCCAGGTATCAAGTATGGACAGCGATCTCATGTGTGTGTGCAATCGACGAGCTGCACGAGACATAACCGTGTGGGTCGCCCCTGTTCTATCCAGGTCGTTGTCTAGGATGAGGTTCATGTCCCCTGCCCAAATGATAGGGACCCCAATATATCCCATGAGTAGATTGGCCACCTCATCAAAGAATTCAGGAGCGTCTACATTGGGGCCATATGTGTTTGCCAGCAAGCACTCTTCGTTTGCTAAAATGCAATGGAGTATGACATACCAACCCTCCTGGTCAATATGGCTCGCCTTCAATGTGAATTCCACTGATTTATGAACTAGGGTCAGCACACCCCTTGACCGGGTGGAGTATTTTGTATAGAACCTATTGGGGCCCCAGATTGGTGCCAGGCAAGATACAAGGTGCCCCAGGGTGTGTGTCTCCTGGAGGAAGAGTATTTTGATTCTGTGTCTCTGGGCATATGCAGTGATTCTAGGGGCTTTTGCAAAGTTACTCAACCCCCGAACATTCCATTGACATGAGTCTAGTGGTCATGGCAAAGAATTATGGAACATCCCAACAGTAGGATCTGTCTCCGTTCAGCACTGTGCATGTAGCCGAGGTGCGGTTGTGGCACACCCCAGTCCCATCCACCACTTTCCTGCCAGTTTTCTCATAACGTTCCCCAACTATGCCCACCCCTGCCCTCACTGCCCAACCCCAACCAGCAGTGTAGTATCCCCCCCCAGAGCGGGCTTCAGTGTGCCATCCCCAACTCAGCACAACCAGGCCGCAAGCCCAACTGGGGCATATACTCAACAGTTTCATCAGAGCACACTTTGCAGCCACAGCGGGGGTCACCGCTGCTGTGTGACCAACATTACTTAGAGCTTGGTATAGTAGGTTAAAGCAAATGTATCTTTCAATGTCAAATGATATAATGAGTTACAATAGTAACTACGATATGCATAATAAGTAAAACATTCAATATGTGACATAAACTCCTGAGCCCTGACATGCATTGGTTAGGATGTGGTGCCACCCCAGTGTATGTAATAACATGTGACGAAGTCCGGGGTGATTCTCCGCCTGAGTGTGAATGGAGCAGAGATGTTGTTGTTGGGGGACAGTAATCCCGGGATAGTGTAGATCATGGGCAAGGGTGATCAGTAGGCTGAAGGATGAGATTAAACCTGAGGAGCTCCAGCCTCATATGGCAAGCGTCACAAGCCTCAATCATTTTTCTCCAAGTCGTCCACTGGAACGTTGAGTGGGATATGTCCCTCTATTTATTTCACTGCCTCATCTGGGACTGTGAAGAAGTAGAGTTTGTTGCGATGAGTGAATTTTAGGCCAGCGGGAAAGGGCATTGCATATTCAATCTTCCTGTCCCTCAGCATCTTGTTCACTCCATTGAATTGCTGTTGCTCCATTTGCACCCTTGTGGAGAAATCAGAGAAGATCCTAAAAATGTGTGATTCTAGTCTGAGCTCCCCTTTCTCAAGTGCCAGACAGAGTTCATGATCCCTATCTCTGTAACTCAGGATCTTTGCAATTATGGGCCTGGGGAAGTCGCCCGGCTTGGGGCATGGAGCCAGCGCACGGTGTGCGCGTTCCACAGTAAAGTAGGGGGATAGCTCGGGATTATCTAGCAGGTCTTTGAATAGTTTTTCGGTAGCAATCTCCATGCGTCCTTTGAGTGCAGATTCAGGAACATCCACTATTGGAATGTTATTTCTGCTTGACCTGGACTCCAAGTCATCGCACTTGGCTTTGACTGATTTCATGTCATGGGTGAGTTCTGTGATGGTATTTTGCAGCACCTGCACCCCATCCTCATTAGCACCAATTCTAGTTTCGGCCTCTGTGATCCTGGCCCCATGTTGGTCAAGTTTGGTGCCACATTCGCGTTGATATCATCTAGCTTCTTGTGGAAGGATGCAAAATTCTTGGCCATTGATTCCATTATTGCTGTCAAGTTGTGGTGAGGAGGATACGATGGTATGTTCATATCTTCCTGGGCTATGGAGGGCCCCCCTGTTCCAACCTGGAAGTCGCTTTGGCAAATGTGTCCATAGCCCCAACTTTATTGGTGCCTCGAGATCTATTGCACATCGTGAGGGTGGACAGTTTGCTCTCCGAGGCAGTCGGGTGTCACATGTGCACCACAATGTCATTCACGCTATAGCACACTCAGTGTCTAGTCAAATGGAAGGATGGTGGTCCTAGCTGTGATAGTGATTGCCCAGTATGCAGTCTTAAGCCATCCTGTGGGGCCCCATTGAGCTCGTCTCTTTGTGTGGGTCCCTGGGAGGGATCAGCGCTCCACAATATTCCCTGCAAGGGTCAAGAAGAACAGAGGTCTCCAGGAAGATCTCTGCCACCCCGCAATGCAGTAGATGCACAGGGCTGCATTGCTTTATTTACATATGCAAGTGGGTGCCGGGTGGTGACTTGCAGGGTTACTCACCACTTGTGGAAGGCCAGGCCAGTAATTCAGAGGGAGCAGCTGTGCATGTGGCGGTTTAGCAGCAGTACCTTTATGGGTCACATGTGGGTATTTGTCCAGGGAGTGACACGTGAGTGGAGCCCAGGCAGTGGTTGTGGGCCCAAGTTTTATGGTGTTGCTGCAGTTCAAGAAGGAGGCGAGGCGACCACAGTGTTAGAGTCAGTCAGGCTTTGTGGAGAGAGCTTTTATAAAAGATGGGGCCCTGGGCTGTGTAACGTGCAGCCAGCTCTGCATCAAGTGCGGCCCAGGCTCAATAAGTTCTCCTGCAGCCATCTCCCATGGAGAGGGGCCGACAACGGCAGCAGGGGGATGGGTCTGTGCTCACAGCCACAGCTCTGGTGCGGCCAAGGCTCCGATCACAGTCCAAGACCGGGTGAGCAAGGAGGAGCAGGAGCCCCACCAGCAGCCGGGGAATAAGTGCACAGTAGCCGGCCCTGGAGGCACCGGTGGGTGGGCCAGGCAGCCACAGCCAAATTCAGAGCCCAGCGACAGCGCCGCTCCCCCCCCGGGGCCCCTATCTGGGCCAATGAAGGTGACCACAGCGCACGGGCCGGCAATCAGGTCCTCCACCAGTGAGCTCTACCAAGCGTGGACCCTCTGCGACACACACAAGGCCGCCCAGCACAGCACACCCCGGCGGCCCAGCCAATCCCGGCCACCAGCAGACAGGGCACCTCCAGCGGTCCACGGCGGCAGCAACGCCGAAGCGAGGATCAGCCGAACAGGTGCCCGAACGAGGGGGCAGATGGAGAGCCGGGCCGCACAGCCCGGCAGGCAGGCCAAACGAGGGATCAGTCAGCCACTGGTGTGCGCGGTTATATCTCGAACGCAGGAGGTTGGTTCTTGATTATTTCAAGGTCGAATGTTCACCACACCCCAAGAAATGCGTACATGCAATTTCATGGCTCAGCATAGCAGGATTCCACCATTTTTAACGGATTAATGTTGGTGGCACATGGAGCTTCCAAGCTAGATAGCCATTTTGCAGGCTGCTCAACACTGCCCCATCCATGTGACAACTTATTTGACATGTTTGGTGGAGAGTAGATACACACCTCATACAGAAAGAAAGTTTATTGAAGAGAGTTACATTCAAGGAAGGAATGTGGCCCCTGCTATTGATGAGAGTGGACATAGCTGTGAAGTACAAAACAGTTTAATAATACAGAAATGTAAAGTTTAGGTCAGTCTAGAATAAAACCTAAAAAGCAAGAGGAGTTATGGAGTTGTAATTTTTTGTGCAATATTGATACCTTTTCTTGTAAAGACTTATAGATATGTTTGCAAGTTTTGGACAAAAACAATAATGTTCAAAGACAGATCAAGATGGTACAGAGAAGAGATGACTGTGAGGTTCTTGTAAAAACAGCACTTCTAGGTCACTCTCTAGCTTGCCTTGATATTTGCACTTTTGAATCAAACATTTCTGACTGGAACTGTAGAATGTTCAGTTTCTACATTGTACATGATAAATAAAATGCACTTAAAAGATTATGTAGATGAAATGCTTACATGAAGTGGAAGGGATGAACCTATGCTTTCAAAGTTTCTGATTTTTCAACAGTATAAAATAAGTATTGCAAAGTTTCAGTTGTCCTCTACTAAAATACCTGACATTTTTTGCATATATAGTCAACTCACTTTTTATAAGTCTCAAGTGCAACTAGTGTACATTGAGAGAAAATTAAACACAAGGTAGAAGGTTTGTGGAAACAACTTTATCTGTTTTTGTTTGTAGAAGAACAATTTGACACAAGTGAGGAACTTTATGTTTGTAAACACTGTGTTGGGTTTAATTATAACATGAGTATTCCTACAAGAAGTGTCTTGAACCACATGGTAGTGCCTGATATCCATGTTGTACTTCACACATTGAATCTATATTTAAATGTGAGTGCACTACATATATGTTGCTACACTTATGAAATGAATAAATAAATGTAATTCTTACTGCTGTGTTATGGTGTTCCAGGTTAAACTCTTGCGACCACAAAGAGCTAAATCTATATCTATTAGACTCATCAGAACCACTGATGGAAACCTGGTCATATCGAGATATCTCACCTCTTCATTGAATCTTAAATGAATGTGAATGTGTATTTTGCACTCATTAATGACAATTATTCAAATGAAACTCAATGCACAGTATGAATCATTTCTATTTATGTTCTCTTGATTCAATAACATTGTTTCAAGGAAAACATATATTTTTACATCACCCACAATGAACAGGGTTCTTAGTACTCTCTTTTGTTGTGCTTCACAGAAAAGTAAACTCAAAGATATAATCGCACATTCTTCATAAATTTAAATTGTACACATTTTGTAGAATCCAGTGACAGTGTTGTGTCAGTATAATATTAACACCACACCATTATCTCAAGATCTTGTGAAATATTGTGGCCAAGATCAACACCTGACTATGCGTTTCGGGGATGAGAACCCCTTCTTCAGGTGGAACTGTTACTGATTTAATAAACTGTCAAGAAAGCAAAACGATTCTTTCATCACTTAAGCTGCTTGTGTAAAGATGAATCAATACTATGATTGATTTGATTGTTTATACCAACCTGTATAGTCAGATTGGCTCTATTCCTTCATGATAGGATTACTTCTGTTTTTCTTTCAATTCAAGGCGATTCTATAAAAAAAATATAGGGATTGCCTTTCAGTATTTTCATGAAAAAGCGAATGTAAAAGTTCATTCAACTAAGAATCAAAAAATTCCTACTTGTTCCTTGATAGTCGTAGAGACAAGAGATGTCCCTCTGTGTGTCTAGGTGTACTTGATTCACATTACTCCTTTGTTGTTTGCAAGTAATAAATAACCTCAATTTTAAAAAATATCTAACCCTGTGTAAAATGTAACTACAATATCGAGTTACTCGCTAATGGTCGTGGAGACAACCAATAGATTTGGTATTGAGAGTACGCTGGGAGATGGCCAGCTTTTAAAGGAGCTTGCGCAGGAAAGGAGTGATAGAAATCAGGCGTGTCAGAGAGGACAGATTGGCAGAAGGCTTCTTCAGGGGGGTGCACAAGAAAGTGCTTTAGTGAGAGGAGAAGTTAACATGCCAAAAGATTGATTGCAGAAACCGACCAAGGCTGGAGTGAGGGTGTCGATGTGGTCCTTGATGGCTTGGAAGAGCAGGGAAGCACCTGCTTGGATGATACTTTCATAGATCAGACTGGTCTAGAAACATTGTCAGGAGTGAACACTGGAGATTGCAGCAGGATTGGGCAGCTCCTTTCAGATTTTGAAGAGTTTGGCCATGTTGTTATAGGCCACAGAGACGCGGGCTTGGATGTAGGCTCTCTTCTTGGACCAGACAGAGAGTCTGTATTGCCTTTGGTGACAGGCCAGAGGGTGCACCTGATGCCCTACACTTGCATTTAAGGGTTGCAAGGTCGGAGTCATACCTAGAGTACACTTGGAGGTGTGGTTCAAACAGATCCTCGTGACAGCAGCAAGGACATCAATAGTGTCAGTGATAGAGAGATGCAGGGTAGAGAGGGCTGTGTCAGAGTGTAAGTTGGACACAGGTGTAGGAGGAGGCAAGAAAGTAGCGGCTAAAGTCTCCATTGACACCCACTTCATGGGCCGGATGGCAGTGCTGGGTTCGGCTTCACCTGGCGACAGAGACCGTCAGTTGGGAAGAGAGAAAAAAATGTTTGGTCCAAGAGAGAGGAATGGTGAGATGGTTTGAGAGGGGGATGTCAGACTAGATGAGAGCATCCAAGGTGTGTGTCGCAGAGTGTGTTGGGCCAGAGGGTAGAATAGAAAGAGAGAGAGAGATTTGCAGAGATTTCAAAAGAGCCCCGAGGGGTTAGAAGCATCCAGATGGATGTTGAGGTCTCCAATGAGAAGAAGCTGAGAGGTGGAGGCAAGGAGAGAGGAGGTGAGGTTGGCCCACTCAGAGAGGAGGAAGGCAACCTGGCCAGGTGGCCTGTAGATGGTGGCACAGTAAGAGAGAGGCCAGGGGAGATAGAGAACCTGCAGATCAGGCATTCAAAGGAGGAGTAGGCCTGCGTAGGAATGAGAGAAGCAGGTATCCACTCCAGAAAGATAAGAGCTACTCCACCTCCTGGACAGTTTGTTCTGGGTTCAGAGAGGATCCTGTAACCATCAGGGAGAAGAGTGTTAAAGCTTGTGACAGATCTGGCTGTGAACCATGCCCTGATGAAACCAAGGACAATCAGATCAAGTTCTTCGAGGAGTTGGCAAATGCCAGAAGAATGTTTGACAGCAGAGTGAGGGTTGAGAGTAGGGACGTGGAGCAGATTACCACAGTTGAAAGGCTTCTGTGGTGGGTACAGGCAAGAGGTACACCCTGTGGAGGTGGTAAAGAGGACTGAGAGTGTGGAGAGGAGAAAGAAGGAGGTGGCAGAGTAGACAGAGAGGATGGAGATGGTGCCAGAGAGGTGACAGGGAAAGAAGGTGGCAGAGGAGTCAGAGGGGTCTAGGTAGGAGAAGCAGGAGAAGGAAGGAAGTTCAAGATGATGCAGGAAATGCCTATTGGAGGAATTGGGCCCTGGACCAAGGCGGTTGCATTTAGATTAGCATTAATGATGATCTTGAAGGAGTGGAAGGGGGTCAGAATGGCCTCCCACTGAGTGCCACCATTAATGGAAGAGGAGGTAAAAGGGGAGAGTACAGAGACCATAAGGGTGTAAATAGGCCTGGAGAGGGAACAACAAGGAGGATATCGGTAAGGGTCTTTTGTGGATTAAAGATGCTCCTCAGTTTAGTAAAGAAAGTGATGGCTGTGTGATGGAATTTATAGAAAAATATGTTACTTGTCCCATTACTGCTCAGCATGTGAATGCTGATCTACGGAAAAAGGTGGAACGATTTTGAATGCACTCATGTTATAAGTACTGTCAGAGAAAATACAAAAGTAAAGACAAGTACTACAAGGCCTATGACAGCACTTGGACGAGTAAATAGTGTATTGTCATCTGTTAGACACCATGTTACTGGTAAGTCACTGAGAAATACCTATCATTTTAAAATAGATAAGGAATGCCAATTTATTAATATTCGTAATTGTGTAATTTCTCAGCTTTGGAATGCAAATAGTGATTTACAGTGGTTTATAGTCATAATGTCGAAAAAAAAATGTCGACAGACAAAAATGTCGAAAAAAAAATGTCGAAAATAATAATGTCGACATCCTATACTTATAATGTAAAAAGTCATTTTTTCGAAAAAAAAATGTCGACTTTTTTTTGTTGACATTATGACTATAAACCCTTAAAACTATCAACACCTCACCCAACACCCCCCTGCCACCCCCCCCCCCACACCCACCCAACCACCCTTTCACCCCTCATACTCAACACATACCAATTATATATTTATTTATTTATTTATTTATTCAATAAATAAATAACCTAAAAAAGGATCATTTACTATGGGGGGTCCCCCCCAACCCCCCTCACCCAACACCCCCTGCCACCCCCCCACACCCCCCCAACCACCCTTTCACCCCTCATACTCAACACATAACAATTATATATTTATTTATTTATTTAGTCAATAATTAAATAAATAAAAATAGTATCATTTACTATGGGGGGGTCCCCCCCAACCCCCCCTCACCCAACACCCCCCTGCCACCCCCCCACACCCCTCCAACCACCCCTCATACTCAACACATCTTATATATATATATTTATTTATTTATTCATACAATAAATTAAATTTCGAAAAAATATCGAAAAATGTCGACATTTTTGTTTGTCGACATTATTGTTTTTCGACATTTATTTGTCGACATTTTGACTGTCAACATTTTGACTGTCGACATTATGACTGCACACCATTTACAGTATATTGCTGATGGTACAACAGCTGTTGCTCCTTATGTTACAGCATACATGACAAGATCTGAAAAGAGCAATGCAGCTGTCATGACCACTGTGAGGGGGCACACGTTGTGCCACAAGCAGGCTCCCACCAGAACCCTCAGGGCCTTAAAACCACTGCAAAAGGGCTCCAGGAGCCAGTCCCTGCACCTTTGGCACCAGGCTCACATGAAACTCGGTCCCATTTATGTACATGGGCCTTTAAAGCAATGGTTTGGTCAAAATGTTTTATTGCCCCTACGGGTCGGCCATGTGTTTTTAAGCCTAAGTCGCTCGATTTTAGAAAAATTTCCTATGGACCTTACCCGAGTTTTCGTCCATTAAACGCACGGGAAAACAGGCATCAGGGAGCTGCCATTTTGTGATAATCCTATCATTTCCCCCATCGCCCTGGCTGACCTGCTTTTGCGGAACTAAATCACATCCCCCGCCCCTGAGCCTGTCATCAGCAGACGCGTACCGCCCATTTCACAACGCCAAAGCATGTCTCGTGTCAACATTTGCTGCGCTTCAGCTAATGACGTGTCGCCATGGAAATGGCAGGACGCCTCTTTCCTCAATATGTATAAACAGACCGTTTCACAACACACAGCAGCAGATTTTCGATTCCATTCCTCTCTCTGTGTTACTTTGAGTATTCTGTGACTCGTTTCTGTGCTCTGGTCAGCTACCTTTGTTGCTTGTAGCCCGTGTGAACAGATACCAGTACCACTGCTATAAATTATTTTAGTTTGTTTAACACACAATGGCTGCAATAATGCCCTACATGTACGAGCCAGAGTATACCGAGGAGGAACTACTGGAAAGGGAAACACGTGAAAACGATGGGTCTTCGGACGCCAGTTGGGAGGACGATTCAACAGCTGAAGAGCCTGGACCTAGTCGCATGGACGGTGTTTCCACCTGGTGCACATGCAATCGGTGCGAGCTAATGCCAACCGAGGATGGGAACTGCTGTTGCTGTGAAAACTCGCGATGCCTGAGCTACATTTTGTAAGGCTAGCCACGACCGCAATGCATCACTGACCTGCTGTCCATTATGGCAGCCTACCTCACACGGTCCGTGTTGAGGATAATGATGATGCTTATGCATGAACTTCGCGCAACTGTTCGTCCTCGTAATCCGAGTAATGAGTAAGTATACTCTGCTTGTCATGCCACTCCTATTTCATGGTCTTCTACTATAGCCAAAATTACATATACATATCATTGTAACGCATGAAAGTCGTTCAATAGTATGCAGTGTCTAGATAGCATTTGTCCGAGCAGAATGCCATTAGTTACAAGAATTGTCATTGACAACAAACGTTTATTAAACTTATCTTGGTCATTTAAAAACAGTTTGTTTCATTCCTTTTCACAGGTGGTACAGGCTGGTGGCCTATCGTTCCTTTACATGGTGGCTTCACGGGAGGCTTGGACACCGTGTTCGAAGAGTGATACCCGCCTGTGCTGTTCCTGCCATAAGAGAAACGTTCCCGAGTGACAGCGGTCAGTACAGGGGATTTTCTCTTGCTGTGCTGCAACCTGACCTGTACAATGTTTAACGTCTTGTATTTTTGTGTCATCAAAATAAGATACAAAATAAAACACCACATATATTTTAACAACGGTTGTTTCAATTTTTAAAATGAATCAAGTGTGTCTCCATTCAAGGATGGACGTCAGACATCTGTGCTCCGAATGGGTGAAGGTCAGGTCGCTGTGAAGCAGGGTGGTCACTATCTAAGCTAACATAATATATTCTCAATAATGCATGCACTAAATAACACTTGTTCAAAGCCTTTCAGTCGATTATCTCTCTATAAAAGTCACACATATATCTATACTATCAATTAACATTGGATTATACAGGCCTTATGTTAAGGGTCTTGACCACTATAATACACTGTTTGAAGTGTGAGTCTGCTCACAAGAATCTCCGGTATGTGGCATTTGTTATTGATAGGCAACGATATACTGCAGTAGGGGTCTAATGTTAGTTGGGGATCTGCTAGGTGGGCATCATGGCGTGGTCAGTGGTCTGGCACATGAAGAGTATACCTTGCAGGGACACAGTGTCAGAATGGCAGTAAGTTTCCACTGGCGAGGGTGCGTGGGCAAGGACACGTTTGTGGAGATGAACGAGCTATGTGCTTAGTTCAAGCTGATTCACATGCAGGACAGTGATCTCAGAGGAAGAGTGATGTGTTACATTTATTAGCTGTTGCAAATACCTCTGGAATTTTCCAGTCAGAGTGGGAACGAGGGTGGGGGCCATGTGCTCTGCGCAGTGAGGCCTGGTCACCAAGATGGAGTGGAAAGGGGGTACAAAAATGGATGCCCCGTGTCCTGCTCAGTGGTCCCACCTACGCGAATGTCAACCAAAGTTAACATCACATAAGGGCAAGGGGCGAACCCACTACTGGAGGCACTTGGTCCGAGTTTCTACTGAGAAGTAAAGGATGAGAGGGGCCTGATGGCCCCTCGCTCCCACACACTTGCCTGCATGCCTCCCAGGCCCATCCATCCCACCCCCTCTATCAAAGGCGGTCGGTTCACACCCGGGGATGAGCGCTGGCATGGGGGGCTGTCAGGGGCGCAAACGGCCAAGGTGCCAAACAGCATGTACACTGCAAAAGGTATCCCACGCCCAGGGGGCATCGCTCACATGGCCTCCTCAGACCCTGTGTCTCCAGGCGGGCCTCCCCTGAGGCAGGCCGCCCCCCTGCAATCCACATAAGTGTGTCTCCATTCAGCAGTCTTCCTGTGCCTTATCTGCACGCCCCAGGCCCATACATCCCAACCCCTCTATCAAAGGCAGTCGGTTCGCACCCGGGGATGAGCGCTGGCATGGGGGGCTGTCACGGGCGCAAACGGCCAGGGTGCCAAACAGCATGTACACTTCAAAAGGTATCCCACGCCCAGGGGCCATCGCTCACATGGCCTCCTCAGACCCCGTGTCTCCAGGCGGGCCTCCCCTGAGGCAGACCACCCCCCTGCAATCCACATAAGTGTGTCTCCATTCAGCAGTCTTCCTGTGCCTTATCTGCACGCCCCAGGCCCATCCATCCCACCCCCTCTATCAAAGACGGTCGGGTCGCACCCGGGGATGAGCGCTGGTATGGGGGGGCTGTCACTGGCGCAAACAGCCATGGTGCCAAACAGCATGTACACTTCAAAAGGTATCCCACGCCCAGGGGCCATCGCTCACATGGCCTCCTCAGACCCCGTGTCTCCAGGCGGGCCACCCCTGAGGCAGGCCGCCCCCCTGCTATCCACATAAGTGTGTCTCCATTCAGCAGTCTTCCTGTGCCTTATCTGCATGCCCCAGGCCCATCCATCCCACCTCCTCTATCAAAGGCGGTCGGTTCGCACCCGGGGATGAGCGCTGGCATGGGGGGCTGTCACGGGCGCCAACGGCCAGGGTGCCAAACAGTATGTACACTTCAAAAGGTATCCCACGCCCAGGGGCCATCGCTCACATGGCCTCCTCAGACCCTGTGTCTCTGGGCAGGCCTCCCCTGAGGCAGGCCGCCCCCCTGCAAACCACATAATACCACGACATACACACGTCATTCATTCACAAACACACCCCTGTTTCTAATACTTTATAAACCACTTGATATGTCTCATGAGAACATCTTTGTGCTTTGCAAGTCAACTCCTGAACCTTCTACCTGAGAAGCACTGAGATCTATGTTAATCTGCTCGTCGTCATGCTATCTGTGACCGCTTCGAGCAAACTCCTCAGTGTGCTACCTGTGGCCATCTACCTGTTCTCCTGCAACATACTGCTCGGCCTGCTGAATCCAACTGTTTGTTGGTCAAGGTAAGTCTATGTATCCTAGTCATATTTCAGTCATTTTTACATTTCTATCTATTTGCGATTAAAGTACCCAATAGAGCTATGGTCATTGGTCTCATTGCTATTGACTTGAGTTTCAATTGTTATGCTATCAATAGATCTATTTGTTTTCATCTGTGTCAATTGTCATCGAATTGCATCCTTCGGGGGTCCAGTCTATAATGTAAGCATGTTTCCTTTTCAAGCAAGACAGAACATCCAAGGGACGAGTCACATGTTCAGAGTTTAGTCACATAATTTAAAACATTTCTGTAAGTTATGCTAATACTAAGCCACACATGATGAACTGGTATAGTTCCGGCGACCAAAACAAACCTTGCATTGAGCATGGTATGGTTCATTTACTTTTTAATGACATTTTTATTCATCAAGGTTTTATAATAATCTTGATATTTACTTTTCAGAATTTTCAACAATGCCTGCCGGTTCTATTAGCGGTTGCCCTTCAAAGACCCATGCTAAATCTGAAGGCACTACAATGAATGTATTCCCGAAAACTATTGATCGAATAAGAGAATGGGTCAGACATTGCGGATATCCACTGGATGAGCTGGAAAGTAGAGTCCAACAAGTCTTAGAGGACAAGAGGGGTGATCCATACCGCATCTGCAGCCAGCACTTTTCCTCGAACATGTACGCCACATCTTGGGTAACAAAGAAGAATAAACGGCGAACGACACGAAAATTGCTCGCAAACACTATTCCAACTCTATTCGTCCACATTCCGCCACTGGTGAGTCAAGTGTCCGGATTTAGCTTTAGGCCTTGCGGTAGTGTGTAGGTAGCCGAATGAATACTCCCTTGTAATACTTTCGATATTGATATGAGTGTATAGCTTTTTGAATAATGACATTTATCAATAAATTATTTTTCAATTTTATAACCCTCAAAGGAAATCTATATATGGTCACAGGTAGCTGTGCTATATTGCGCATTTTCAATAGCATTACTCTCATGTATTCTGTCTCCTTACATGGCAATTTTAAATATTGGCATTTCATTATCAAACAATAATTTACCTTTACAACTTCTTGACTATCCCTTGAATCTGAAGCAAGAGCATTCTACTTCCGTTACGTGCTCGCAGTTATCAACCACTTCTAGCGCGTATCAGGTAATCATACTTGGCTATTCCGCTACAGACTTGTTTTATGCATGTCAAGTAATAGTTTTTATGTATCGTGTGATTATTTTACCAATTGTTTGGTTAGTGCTTTCCAATTGATATACACCTTAGTTGTCGTCCCCTGGTGTTTGTTTTCAGTTATAATAAGTGTTATCCATACTAAAGCAAGTACTGTCTTTCAGGGAGATGCTGAAGCGTCCACCACATTGACAACAGCCCTAGATGTTCTTCAGCAGCACGAGGTATGTATACTGACAGCTCCATCGACCGTGATCATCAGGACTGGAACACTTGTCGTTTGATTGTTCTACACCATGTTTCATTCGTGGTTGACCATTGATATGTACCTGTGCGGTCATCCCCAAGTGAGTTTTGTGTTTTCAATATTGTAATCCTTACTAATGCAAATACTATGTTTCAGGCAGTTGTTGAAGCGTCAACCCACGCACTTGATTCGGAGCCTGACATTCAAGTAATTCCAGGGGAAGCGGGACCATGTGGATACGAATCAGCGCAACAGCTTTGGGAGGTGCGCACCACATTTACAACATCCATAGATATTCTTCAGCAGCACGAGGTATGGATACTGACAGCTCCATCGAGCGTGATCATATAACGTGATTCCATTTGCTATACTTTCTTCCCTATTAACGCAAGTACTGTGTTTCAGGGAGACGATGGAGCTTCCACTACAATCACAAGATCCCATTTAGATGATGCAGATGTAAAGAAATCGGAGAAATAAGTCGATTAAATCTGATCATATTTAAATATTCCTTGATTCTTTCAGACAATGCAACATTTGTGGTTATCTCTTTATATGTACCTGTGCCGTCGACTCCAAGTGTGTGTTATGTTTACAATATTGAAAACCATACTAATGCAAGTACTGTGTATCAGGGAGTTGCTGATGCCTCCTCTTCAATACAATCATTCGTGGCAGTCCATGCAGAGCCAGAGGTATGGATACTGACAGCTCCATCGAACTAGGTCATCAGAGCTCGAATACTTGTCGTTTGATTGTTCAACACAATGTTTAAATCGTGTTTGGCTATTGAGATGTACCTGTGTGTTCGTCCTCACGTGTGTTTTATGCTAACAATATTTTGATACACAGTAATGAAAATACTATGTTTCAGGGAGTCGATGGAGCCTCATTCCGTGCTGTCTATGCGGATACAGAAAATATAGTCGTTGCAGCGCAAGAGGAAGGGGAGACATGCGGATACGAATCGGAGCAACAGCGTGCAGATGTTGAAGGTCGAGTCAAAAAAGTTGCAAAGAAAAGAAACAAAAATAAGGTTAGTTACAAACAGTTCATAACTTTAGAAATTTTATTGTGCTGGGGACTATTTTATGTTTTATTGCAGTCAATTGTACGATACTTTATCTTGTGTTTAAACTGAACATCCCTTTTTCAATCTGTCCTCTAGTTACCCATGGGTCTACGAACTATACATACACAGACAGTGAAGCGAATAAGAGATGTTGCTTGCCAGACCATTTACACTATGGAGGAACTATTAATTCAGACGCAGCGTGTTGAGATGGTTCTACGTTATTTTGCCGAAATCCCACGGCAAAAGAACTGTATACCGTTGAGACTCGGGATGCTCATGTCCAATGGCCAGAACATGAAATGAATGTGTCCGGAGAATCCAGCAAAGTTGTATTGGACCATTGCTACAGTACGACCGCACCACCGCAACAACATGATACTGGATGTATTGAAGATAGCTCTGAAGTAGTCGCCGATCAATTCACACAATCTACACCCGCCAAAAAATTGCCACCAAAAAAAGCTGTTAACATTGTTGTGTTCTCCCATCAATGTTGAGGTAGCAGATGTTGAAATGACAGAGAATGAACCAGCAGCAGCATTCACCGACGCATCAGAACTTGATAGCAGCGATATTTCTTTCAAATGTGGTGATATGTCCTCAACGTCACAGGCTGAAACAACTTTGACGCAGAATGACAGTCTAATGTAAGAGGGCAAATACATAGTATTCGACAGTTGTTTGATGGATATTATAAGTATGCTGAAATGTGGGCATTCCGCCAGAGGGAAAGTATGTGGGAAGCCATTGATTCATGTGACTCGTCAAAAACAAGGCAGTAACGTCACAATACATGCCACTTGTAGATTACATCATACGTTCTCATGGTCTGCACAACCGATGCTGGGGAAACTGCCAGCAGGCAATCTACTGTGTGCAGCTGCATCACTTTTTAGTGGCTCCAGTTTTAGAAAGTTAGAGTCTTTCTTTCAGTTTGTGGGACTCCATTTCATTTAAAAAACGCAGTACTACAAATACCAACATGATTATCTGTTTCCGGCCATTAGTGATGCTTGTAAAATTGAACAACTGTCTCTAGCAAGTACATTCGAAGGCAAACGTTTCAGGCTAGCCGGCGATGGACAGTGCGAGAGCCCTGGATATTCTGCCAAGTACTGCACCTACCGCTTTCAGGACATGGATAGTAAGAACATTGTGAGTTTGGTGGTCGTGCAGGTAACACAATGTACATCCTAAGTGGCCATGGAGAAACTAGGATTTATAAAATCAGTGGAATATCTACAATCGAGGGGAATGCACATCGACCTCATAGCCACGGACAGACACGTTTCAATTGCCAAGACAATGAGAGAGCAGTTCCCACATATTAAACATCAATTTGACGTATGGCATCTTGCTAAATCAATCAATAAGAAAATCTCGGCTGCAGGGAAAGAAAAAGGTTTGGAAAGTATTTCAGAGTGGTCCCAGTCTATCAGCAACCATCTTTGGTTGCGCTCCAAAACTTGTGAAGGGTCAGTGGAAATACTACTTGAAAAATGACGGTCACTGATGCACCACTGTACCAACATGCACCGCTGGTCAGTGGAGGCACGGAACAAGAAGAGGTTGAATCCATCTTCACTGACACACAAAGCCATTGAGAAGATTGTTTTCGATAAAACTTTATCAAGAGATTTGAGGGGACTGACAGAATTCTGTCACACAGGAGGTTTGGAGGTGTTCCACAATATGTGCCTAAAGTACAGGCCAAAGCGCTTGCATTTCAGCATACAGGGCATGAGACATAGGACTCTACTTGCCGTCTTGGCCCATAACGAGAATCTCGGCCGTGAACAATCTAGGACTACTGGTAATGTAAGGATGCCTCGTTACACTAAGGCCTTTTCAAAAAGAAGTAAGCAATGGGTGATCAAACCAGTCTATGAGGAAATGGAGTTCGACTTTGTCAAAAGCCTTATTGTTGCTGTATTAGAGAAGCACAGATATGGAATTTTGAACGTTTCTGTGCAGAGCACTGATTCATTGCCACCCAACATTGCCACTGTGCCATGTCCACCCAAAGGAGAGCTGGTTGGGAAGTACAAATCCCGGTTTAAATAATTGTAATACGATTGTCTTTTTGTAAATAAATGTTATTGTACAGTGTGCATACAAAGTACGCTAACCCTAACCCCTAACTTCACCATCCTGGGTGGCAAACAACATGGGTGTCATCTTTGAATTCTCTCTCTATTCACCTCATATTGCTGACCTTGTCTATATGTGTATGTATATATTTCGGTTGATGTAACTTATTTTCGCAATCTCATGTAAATGCTGCGCACTGTTAACCGAGGGGAGGCTTGCGTATTGCAAATAATAAAACAAACAAACAATAAATCTGACTTTCAACTCAACTCCTCGGGTACTTTATACTTTCCCTGACCTTCCCCTAAAAATTAAAAGTCTCAGTAGTTATGGGTTTTTGGGGCTTCAAAGCTCGCAGACAACAAGGACAAAATTGGGAGCCTTAGAACGCGCCAAGCGAGCCGTTGCAGATAGGAGAGAAGCCAGTTCACATTTGCACATTGAGGCGCAGTACATAGATGGATTTGAAACTTCAAGTTCTCACAGATGGCTTTACTACGGGATGTTGCAAAGAAAGAATGTATGCTCATTTCTAGTGAAGGTCAGCGGCTTTGATTTTCAGCTCACGCCCCCCTGAAGAGGCCCACAACTCGCACTGGCAGTATAAGGTTCTATTGTTTTTTGACTTTAAGAGACAGAGACCATGCCGAAAGAACTTCATTTGAAGGAGGGGGGGTGCAATAACGTAAGAGACGATAAGGTAGAAAATTCTGAAACTAGAGTTTCATGTTAGTTCAGTATACGAAAAATCGTTGTCAAGAGCACAGTGGGATTTACGGACTGCATTACGCAGAGACACAATGGAAATTGCAAATATAATGTTAGTAACTCTTTAGACGTTTTTATACCGGAATGAAGAATTAATGAATGGATGCATGAATAAATGAATGAATGAAGAGCTTGGAAAACGTTTGTGGGATCATCCTTGTAGCGGGCACATGGGCATGCAGGTCCACATTCCACACGCATGTAGACAAAAAGTCGTTTCTCATTGTGTACTAACCTCGATTTATTTTGTTACTTTTCGCATTGATTTTAGAGCCGAACATACTCCATTGCACTATCCTTGAAAGCAAATAGTTTCAGCTTGGTCGTAATAAATAAAATGAATAATATTAATAAAGATCGGCTGGCGAGACTAATTATAAATTTTAAGTTTTCAAAACAGGTAAATCCTTCCCTATTGCTACTGCCACCAGTTTCAGACACCGGCAGATGGTTTTTTCAACCACCAGCTGTAGCTTAATGTAAAAAACTGCACCATTTTGATGATTTTATGGGACGATCGCCAAGGGCCCATATGCCCTTACGCGGTACTATTGGCTAGAAGCAACATATCAACCTTTACGCTGGCCTAGTGCCTACTTGATGGAACAGCCTTGCAGTTCAACGTGCGACCAAAGTGCTTCTTTTAACGAAAACCAACACCCTGTGTACCATAAAGGAACAGCACGTGACTCAAGATAAACTTTTACGGATTTGCGGATAGAGATAAAAGAAAATAAATGGCATTCGGAGTTCATATGGCAATTGCTGAATATTCTATAAACATTTAATGTCAAATAAATGCACTTTACCAAATGTACCGTGTTGCTGTTTGATTTTAAAGTACAGTTTCATATTCCGAATTGTGGCGCGCTGTGTTGTGAGTTGATCTGTGTTGGTTTCCGGGTTCTGTGTGAAGTCGCGTAGAAGACGACTGGGCGCGTTTGCCTACGCAGCACAGAAACATCACGGAGAGAGGCGGGGAATATGAATATTTTGATAATGTCAGGCTCAGGGGCGGGGGATATGATTTAGTGCCGCAAAAGCAGGTCAGCCAGGGCGATGGGGGAAATGATAGGATTATCACAAAATGGCAGCTCCCAGATGCCTGTTTTCGCGTGCGTTTAATGGACGAAACTCGGGTAAGGTCCATAGGAAATTTTTCTAAAATCGAGCGACTTAGGCTTAAAAACACATGGCCGAGCCGTTGGGGCAATAAAAAATGTTGACCGAACCATTCCTTTAAATCCAAAATGGAAGCACCCACACAGTCTAGTTCTAAGAACCAAGCAATGCAGTCTAGTGTTTTGGGTGTGGCAGGCCTGGAACTACTTTCCCTGGTACTACTTTACCTGGGCTATATAAACCACACCCTGACTGCAGAACACGCTTGGTGTTATTCTGCAACCTGCAGCGTGACGCTCACCGTGTCCAGCTCCTGGTCTTCAGCATCTTTTTGTAATCCTGCAAGAACAAAAACAAGATTATTTTACCTGAGAAAATACCGTCCAGCACTCAGCATCTCAACTGGGCTGCAATCTGTGGAAACCGAGAGAAGAAGAAACATCGCTCACCTGTGAGTACTAGCTCAAGGACTTCCGGCGAACCGCTACCACAGCTGCTGTTAGAACATTGCGCCCTGCAATAACTAGAAAGGGAAAAACAATATTAGAACACACACTTACAAAACATCGAATTCCATCAGTCTTACCTGAATCACGCTACGCCACGCTTCCATCCGGAGCACCACAGCAACATCTGCAAAGGAAAAGAGACATATTCAGGTTTGCTTTCAATATTAAACAACTGCACAGCGCTTTACTTACCTTAACGGATTCCGGGGGCCTGTTTTTCATCGTGCTCTCATCCACTCGCAGCACCACAGCGGCCTGTGAGGAGGAGAAGAAGAAGAAAACACATGTTAGCTTTAAAAGACAATAAAGGCGCTGCGCTTCACGCTTTCTCTTACCTAGAAAACGTGCCTCTACATCTGGCATGCCAGTATCAAGACCTTCACACCTGAAAAGAAGGAGATAAAGACATTAACAAATTCCCACCATAAACAGAACAAAGACTTACAATTAACAAACCTACCTGCCTACCAGCAGATTCAGGGTCACAGCAGGCCTGGGCCCAAGAAAAGCGTACTGCTAAGCTTTGGTCTGAAGATGCTCTCACATAGAGAGTGTGGTATCTACGAAACTGCAGATCGGCTAACTAGTTTGCCTATGTATGGAAGTCGTATTAATGTACTTTGGTCTTGGGCAAGCTATTACCAGAAATTGGGTACTGAAGTCTTTGAGTGAAATTCAGCAGTTAGCTGAAACAGTACCTGACACTACAGAGGTTCTAAAAAAACAACTTTTTTGATACATATTATTCAAATGGATTTTTAGAGTTGGAGAATCTTTGTTTATATGATGTAGCTACTCATACCAAAATATTAAAGCAAACAGTGACAGAAGATCGATTAAAATACATGGATGCACTGGTTGTTTAGTGAGACATGGGAAGGTAAGTCTCATCAACCACATGAAACTGCCTTGCCAAACTACAGAGAAAAAGGAATTATTTTGCAGTTGTTCTTCACAGGGTGTGCAGAGAGTGATGTGCTTGTAAGTATGGAAACCTTTGAAGGATCATTTTGCTAAAAAAAAGGCTAATTAAATATCCAAAATTTGAGCAGTATTTGAAGTTACTGTAGAAAGAGCTACGTCAAGAAGAACCTTTGGCTGCTGAATTGGCAAACGTGACTCATGAGGGCAGTCAAGATTCTGCAGCAGTAAGTCAAAAATGTGCTTGGTGAGCCAACTATTCAAACTAATGTTCATCTTGCCAAAGAAAAAGTAGAAAGTGCAATGCAACAAACTAAAGTTGGAGAAGAGAAGCAAATTATGATTCAATAGTTAGCAAACTTAATATAGAGCAAATAGAAGTTATTATAAAATCAAAGATAGGTTCTTACATGGTTTACAGCATAACAAGCATGAATGTTCTTGTGCCCATTACAAACCTCTATTGATGTATGTTAGTGGACAAGCAGAAACAGGTACATTTTTTTAAATTCATGCAATAAAAGCTGTGATCGAAAATTTTACTGATTGTTCTTTGTCATGTATTTTAACTGCTCAACAGGCTTAGCAGCATACAATGTAGGAGGTGTTACTTTATATTGACTGTTGATGGTATCAGTGCAGCATGACAACAACCAGAGTATTGAACATTTATATCAAGTGCAGCACAAGAAGAAGGAAATGTTTGAAGAAAATTAAATACATTGATTGTAGATGAAGTCAGCATGGTGTCTAACTTGATTCTAGCTTTCATTTATTTTGTTTGGAGGTAAACCTGTACTTGTTTTTGAAAAATAGCTCAAATTAACTCCTGTGAAATGTCATCCAGTTTTCGAGGTGCTGCATTCCACGGATAGTTAAAAAAAAACGATTTCTTACATGCTTCCTGCATATTGCAGTGCATCTTATGTCATGTTGACTCTTCAAGAAAGAAATATGTTGTGTTGCTTTGATGTGTACACTTGCAGAGTGTAATAAGTTTAACTCTACAATTCTGCTGTCAGAGAAGCAAAATATTGTGGATATAAAATCTTGTGATGTTTTAGATGGTCATGGTATTGCATTAGAGTTGGATAAAAGAGCAAAAGCTTGATTAGTTCCACTATAGAATTCAATTTCTAAAACAGCAGGTCTAGAAGCAGTTGTAAAACTGTGCATCAATGCACAAATAATGTTAAAGAGGAACTTGAATGTAGAAATTGGTCGAGTCAATGAAGTGAGTGCATTTCACACTTTTCCTCACAGTACACATATTGAACGTGTTCAAGTTAAGTTTGATCATGTAGAAGGAACTCATTTGATTTCTTGGACCTCTGAACGTTTCATGCTTTTTAAGGATACCTTTGTGAAAAATGACAACATTCCATTGTACTCTGCATATGCAGTTACTATTCATAAATCGCAAGGCTGACTTTAGATTCAGCACTTATTGACATTCTCCATACAGTGTTCAAAGAAGGAATGCCACATATAGCACTGCCATGTGTGAACAATATTGAAGTTTCATTTTTCATTAACTTTGATGAAAGGAAAATGACAGCTGACATTTCTTTCATTGAAGAATTTAATAGGTTATGTGTACTGTATGCTCCTCACCTGAACGTTAAACCTGTACCTGCTAAGCATGTTGCCTGGAAACATAAGGAATCAGTGAAACTACATTCAAATAAAATAATTCCTCTTAAGACTAAAACACAATGGAATCTATCAGAGTTGGAAAATCATTCAAGAATGTGTAATGACTGTCTTTGATTTATTACTGCAGGAAAATAGATAGATATGTAGGAATTAGTTAAGAGTGGAATTATATGTGTACACTATGTAAGAAAGATAGCACTACTCAGGATATTTCTAAAAAATGTTATATGTTCCTATCCCTTATCAAAAAAGTGTTAATTTGTCTGACCTTCAAACTGAAGCATTCATGGCATGCAATGCAGTCACTGTGGTTGTAATTTGCAATCTATACTGCAAAATCTAGTTTTTAATAAGCATGTTTTTGTTATGTTTCAAAAATACAGTGTAGACAGTAGGAAAATGAACATGAAAGTGATGAATTTGATAAACAATCAAGTATTTATTAATAAGAACATGTTTAAAACATGTGCAATTATTTTTCATGAGAGGGCATTTATTCTCTATGGACAGCTCACAACATGGTGGGTACAGAAGTAGATTGGCTTGTCTGTAAAGACTCTATAGTCACACAACAATCTAGATTGCCAAAGGATTTAAAGAATGCTTACTTAATGTTGTTAGAACCAACATTTTAAAATATATGTTTTATATTCTTTGTGAATGTCAAAGTGCCAAATAAAAATTTGAAATGGAAGAATAGGGTAATAACTGTTTTATATAAAGTAGAAGATAGATTGTTACTAGGATGTATTTTAAAATCTTTATGAAATAAATGTTGAGATAACATTCTGAAGATTACATAAATTAGAAGAGAACACAGCATTCTGCAATCTTATTTCCCCGTTTTATTGTGTAACACAGTGTATATTTTAATATGTACAAATGTTCCCTATAGGTACACTGTTACATAAGTGGTCCCACGTACATTATTGTGAGTTTTAGGGAGTGTAAAATATCACGACTGTTCTACATCTGAAACAAGTAAACAGTAGGATGTCGAGACAAACAAACACATAAAGTACAATGTTCCTAAAGTTAATGACACCCAACCACTAATAAGAGTTTTAGGGAAGGATTTAGATATATGGGCCCTCATTCATGGATTATTTGCGACAAAAAAAAGGGATTTGTGCGCCATTCTGCCCGCAAATCCCTGTTTAACAAATGGGGATTTGTGGGCAGAATGGCGCACAAATCACATTTATTTCGGCGCAAATAATCCATGAATCAGGGCCTTGGTGTCTTACCAGTTATGTGTATAGGTGGACAAAATAAAGCCACACAACATTTTTATGAATTATTACAATTCAATAAAACATTGAAAATAGCCTAGTTTAAGTGTTAGTTTGTTCATTGTTTAAAGATCTTCTGTTTGAAGTGTGGAAATTCTCAGAGAAGCTCAATGTGGTGTGTCATTACACCATGAACTTTTTTGTTTTTATAAAGTAGTTTATACAAAATTGTCATTATCTTCTTAAGGGCGTAGGTGAACAAAAAAGGACGCCCACCAATTTGCAAAGAAGTATTCTAATTGCAATGTATAGATAATTATTATGTTTAAAATGAAGTTTGATTTAATTTTTAAAAAAAAGTATTTCACACTGCACACAACTATCTGTGTAAATGATAGTTTTAAATAATAAATCCCATTTAAAGAAAATTTCAAATGTGATGTGTAGATTTTGAAATGTCATTATTTACTTCTTGCGTGTGTATGTGGTGAAACAACAGATGCACATAGATTTCACAGGAAGTATGGAAATTACATGTGTTAGCTTCTTAGTGTAGCTTGTGATAAGTGTTAATACATTTAAGCACACCAACTTTTTTATTGTCTACCTATTATTTGAAATATTGGTATGACTAGACATTTAGGGCCTAATACAGAGTGTTTTCCTATGGGATTGTGCCATTCTAAAACCCTTCTATGAATCAGGCTCTAAAAGTTTTAAAACTCAAAATAATGTTACAATGTTGGCATGTCTTCAAACATTTATTCGTAAAACTGAATACATACTTAGGTTATATGTCTTGGTTTCCTGGTTAAGGTTGCATAAATAAATCTACAAATATGTCAACATTTAATGTTAAGTAATGTTTGTACAGAATTTAAACAAAGCTTCATTGGAGTGAAATACCTTTATAGGTGCACTAACTATTAACGTTGTAGGCAATTATATTGAGAATTTGCTGATATAAAACCAAATGGTTAGTGTAGTTGAGGTAATCACATAGCATTTATTTTATCTATAGTACACTCTAGATGCCCCTTCTCTTTGAAACTGTTATTCTTTTAAGGTTTAATTCCAACATAATCTTCATTTATACAATTTTTAACACTTTTATTAAACCAAACCTGTAATATAGAGATACGTGTATAAAGTGAGTTAGTATATAATTTGTATATATATTATTTATTGTTAAATATTTTACATAAGTGAATTGAGGGTTTTTTTCTCCAACGAGAAGTTTATTTTCCTCTGTAGCATAATTAATTAATACAAACTTTATTTGTTGTGTACTAGGAATACATTCAGTATTCACTTAGTACCATTATGAAGAAAAACAACATCAATATTCTTTTATGTTTATGTTTACTGTTATTCAACACAGAGGATGACAACATACAGGTATTAGATAAGACATTTTATACATATGATATATATATTAAGTGAAAAAACTTTGTTAAAGGGACGTTATTGTTAAGTTGCGCTAGCAAAAACCTATAAAATTCAGTGAAAAAACATTGTCAAATGGACACTATGGTTGAGTTGCCCTAATAAAAACATACTAAATTCAGTGCAAAAACTTTGTTAAAGGGACTATATAGTTACTTTGCACCAATAACAAACAAGCCATATTATGGCTACAAGTAAAACCGAAAAACACCTGAAATTTGCTGGTCATTTAAAGCTAAGCAACCATAACTTGTGCCACCACCGTGCACCGCTAAGACTAACACCTATGACATCAAAGATCTCATCCCCTGGGTCCTACGAACACAGTGCCTGTTCAGAACTGTCGCTGCATGTGTGTTGCACTTTTAATTAGATTGGGGAACCCAACCCTGTCCGTGGGACACCTATGCGCATGCGCACATTGGATCCCGCACAATAGGTGTCCTACAGACAGCCATCCCATTTGTGAATGTCTGCGACGTCACCATGTGACCGCACTCACGCTGAACGTTGGCCTTTATTCACGAACAGGGTCTGTGCCCCCGAACATAAAAAAAAAGTGCTTTTTGGGCCAATCCAAGGTGTTTTACTGTGAAACATCACCCTTGCAGAGGTCCCAGACCATGGCCCTGGCAATCTGTACACTTTGTGGAACTTTCTGAGCCCAGCTTGGGTTTCGAAGTGTCCATGGAGCATGAGACAGTCCGCAAAGCACTCCACAGCACTACTATAAAAGGCTACACCCCAGTGCTGCTCCTCATTCTGTTTTTGGATTTCCAGAACAGAGCACTTGTTATCATTGACATTCCATTGCTGGAGTACTTGGCTGTAATTGGTATTGCTGTTGGTTGTGGCAGACCAGGACTACTGCTGCAGGTTGCTGTTCATCTATTTGGCACATTGCTGTGTTCCTGCTGTTTTGCAGATTGGTCTATTCCTGGTTCCAGGCTACTTTTTCTTTGACAATGGCATCTATGGCTACCTATGCTGCTGCCTCTGCACCATCCCCTCCACCTCCACCTCCACCACCACCACAACCTTCCCAAGGGCCTGGGGAGGCGAACAGGCATGATGATGAAGAGGAGGAAGAAGAGGGAGATGAGAAAGAGGCAGTGGAAGTCCCTGCTACCTGCTGCCGACATGAGTCTTGGGTGTGAGGCTTTTTACCACTGTTGGTGGTAAGCCCAAGGCTAGTGCAGCCAAGGTTCACTGCAATGAGTGCGGCATGGTACTCATAAGTGGCAAACCTGGGGTGTACAGTTATGGGACTACCTCCATCCAGCAACACCTAAGATCCAGCCACAAAGCAGCAGTTTGAAGGGCTGTCCCCTTCAAACAGGGTAGTAGGTTGAATTCCACTGCATCATCCTCGACATCTGCTCCTGTCACCACACGAGACACTCCTGTGAGGCAGAGGATTCCTCTAACAGCCTTGCAGGCTATACGCATGGCAGTAGATCCTTACCTTACCTGTTTTGTGTGTGTGCTGCGTTGCATGCTCTGCAGGCGTGAGCAGTTCCAGAGGGGTTTCGAGGCTGCGGTTCGGGACCATGAAGGAAAGTGACCCCTACCTCAATGAAGGGCACTCATCATTTTCCTCTCTCCATCTGCCCTTCCTAATCCCTGTGGTTGGTGCCCCTTCATTACCCACCCTACCTTTCCTTCCCTTGTGTGGCATGTTTAAAAAATTCCCAAAATATTTTTTTTTAAAGCCTCTATTCAGAGCTGCCTTCTACAGTTTAAATATAGAAGTGCCAATGAAATGGTGCAGGCCCCATGCAGTCTGTCAAGTCCGCAGACAGTGCAGTAATACACAGACTTACAGATCATGCAGGGGGTGGCAGCATATAAACCATTGCATTCTTTTCTGCAACAAATTGGTGGCTCTGAAAAGAGGCTTTTTGTTTTTGTTTGTTCTTGGAAGTTTTGAAATGGCCAACATGATTTCTATGCTTGCAAGAATGTCTGCCAAGTATTTTGTGTATTGCACAAAAAAGGTGATTGCCAGCATCAGTAATATGGACGCCATCTCTGTGGAAAATGTCGGCGGTACGAAATGTAATTTTTTCATTGTGGAAGGAAGTCATACCAACATCTGCAAAAATGCATAAACAGCCTTGTTGACATTGCGTTTGGCTTTCTCCATTTGCGGACCAATTGATGCCAACCAAGAGCGCAGCCACATCTGTCTCTGGGAAATGCTCAAACAGATGACACAAGATTTTGGAAACATGTCTATGACTTTACCAAGTGCCTCCTTCATCACAAACTGCACAGAGATTCCAGTAACATGGCCTAAACGATTCCCTCCACAATGAACAATAATAACGTCTGGATGATGCTGTTTCATGAAAGTGGCACAAAGGGGAAGCAAATCCAGCCACTTCATGCGACACACTCCATACCAGTGCACATCCACATGAGGGAATCCAAGATGTGCAGCCAATCCACAATGCTCTGCATACACCTGCACCCAATGTATCCATGAGTCCCCCAAAATCCACAAACTCTGCCTCTTGAACGACACAGCCATATCCATAACCATCTGCAAACAGGCCTTCTGCCACAGTCTCTCCTTGCACACCACACCCAGGAAACCTTATTGGCCAATCCCCTGGCCTCCACAGTCCCATTTCCATACATGCCATCCTCAAAATCCCTGGATGTGGCACGTGCGATCCGCAAACTACTCCAGTGTCTGCTGACATATCGTTCAATTCATGGGGGTTGGGAAAGACATTTTAACCAGGGTATGAGGTTTCCCCTTTAGTGGTGGCTCTGAAAAGAGTCTTTTGTTTTAAAGGTGCTTGTAAACAAACACCTTGTATTTTGTATTTTTTGGGGGTGTTCTCTTCTTTTCCTCCATAGTGCCTTACATCAACCTCTGCAAACCTTACATTCCGTAAGAAACAAGCATTTCTAAGAATGGACAATGAAACACTGTCTGCTGTAAAATAGTGCACACTAAGGGAGTCAATGGTGTCGTTGGAGAAAACAGACATCTCAGCATGCCACAAAACTATACCCATGCCTCTATTAACAATGCACCTTCCAACATTCTGTTGGGGGCTGAAGACATTAGGGTTATTCCATTGTGCTCTTGGTAGTATTTCAGAAATAAACACTTATTCACTAGGGAAAAGCAGCATTAGTTCCTCCACCAACAACTTCAATACAGAAATTAAACTTGGGGCACTGATGTACCCCAAATGCTCTCCTATACAGTGTACCATCAAAACATCAGGACTACCAAAAGTAGCCATGTTTCTACAAAGAGCAAAAAGTGCCTACAAATTGTGGCCAGGCACAGTGCACCATAAACCATTGAAACCTGGGAAACCAAGATCTGCACAAACACCTCTTGCCTTTGCATACCTCTCCAGATCACAAACAAAGGAATCTCTCAGTATCCATACAATAATTCCAGCCGTCTCCACTAAAAAACCAACACAGCAATGAAAAAAGAATTACCCTACCTTGCTGTAAAGCACACCCTTAACAGCTGGTTGGCAAGTCCCCATGTTACACTCTCATTACCATGCCAGGCATGCTGAGAAGCCCTGCATGTAGCACATGTGATTCGTGAACTACCATGCTGTTCACGGACCCCGTAACACAGGGGCAGCCCTTCTTCCCTTTCCACTTTACACTTTGCAGCACTCTCTCATTGGCTACTGGTAAGCAGTGCCACAACCATCCACCAATTACATCCAAGATCTCTACATCTAACTCTAGCAACTCAGTACAACACTGAAGATGTACTGTTGAACATTCAGAGCACAGGTCTCCTATGATTCCCAAGCACCTGCATCAATAGTACTGTGAAATTCTCCAAGATTGCTGCTTCCAGATTCATCCACATCTACATCCATCAACACAAACTACATGTATGCATATGTTTTGTATTGCACACAGAAAGTGAAAACTGCATGTATGTTACCAAAGCATACCAAGTACATAGATTGCATGCATTTGAACAGGGTGCCTGCCACATGCCCTGCTTAACCTCCTAAATAATCATACTTTATATTTATTCATTTATTTACTACCATTTGTACCATCGCCTCACATCAACTGACAGTTACTTACAATGCTGTTTGCCTTCACAGTTTTCTTGTACTGCCACTAGCATAACAGCTGCAAACCACATATTTCAATTTCAACACCACTGCCTGTGATTTTTATTTTAATTTAAAATGTTATTTATTGGTGGAAGCATACAACATGCACATTCAGTAAAGTTGCACCATACAATTGGAGCAGCAACAATTACACTGCATTTTGACAAGGATACATTGACATAGATTACAGAGGTACAGGGGCCAATTCAGAGAATTCGGCGCACAAGTGGCGCACGCGGCTGGCGCACAGTGTGCGCGTGCGGTAGTCTGCGCCAGCCGCGTGCGCCGAAACACATTCAGGCGCACAGCGTATTCATGGATTCCAACATCCACAACCAGCCGTGGCGCAGAGTGGCGCAGCGACCCTGCAGCAGCGTCAGTTACGCCCCCAAGAACGCCCCTTGCGCAGGGAAAAGCCATCAAAATCCCCAATCCAGCGCAAAGGGCAGCAGCAAACGCAGAGCGGGGAGCGTGTATTTCAGGGGTGTGCGAGAAATTCTACACGCGATTGGCCTGGGTACGTGTATTACAGGGGTGCGCGAGAAAATCTACACGCGATTGGGCTGGGTACGTGGATTTCAGGGGTGCGCGAGAAATTCTACACGCGATTGGGCTGGGTACGTGGATTTCAGGGGTGCGCGAGAAATTCTACACGCGATTGGCCTGGGTACGTGGATTTCAGGGGTGCGCGAGAAATTCTACACGCGATTGGGCTGGGTACGTGGATTTCAGGGGTGCGCGAGAAATTCTACACGCGATTGGGCTGGGTACGTGGATTTCAGGGGTGCGCGAGAAATTCTACACGCGATTGGCCTGGGTACGTGGATTTCAGGGGTGCGCGAGAAATACTACACGCGATTGGCCTGTGTACGTGGATTTCAGGGGTGCGCGAGAAATTCTCCACGCGATTGGCCTGGGTACGTGGATTTCAGGGGTGCGCGAGAAATCCTACACGCGATTGGGCCTGTGCGAGTGGGGCAGTGTATTACGGAGGTGTGCGGGAAGTTGAAGAGCTGAATTGCCAGTGTGGGTCCTCCCAGGTCTCCCCTCTACCCCCTCCACGACCTCTGCAGGCAGCCCACACCACAGGGGACTACCCTGCACCCCTGGTCATGTCCCGCAGGCAGCCCATCCACCATGGGCATGCCCCCCAGCCAAGCCACATGTCCCCTTGCACCCCCACCCCCCAGCAAGCCCCCACCCATGTCTCCCAGCACCCCCACCCCTCCAGTCACCAGGGGAAGCCTCCACAAGGCCCCCACCCATGTCTCCCACCACCCCCACCCCTCCAGTCACCAGGGGCAGCCTCCACCAGGCCCCCACCCATGTCTCCCACCACCCCCACCCCCCCAGTCACCAGGGGCAGCCTCCACCAGGCCCCCACCCATGTCTCCCACCACCCCCACCCCTCCAGTCACCAGGGGCAGCCTCCACATGGCCCCCACCCATGTCTCACACCACCCCCACCCCTCCAGTCACCAGGGGCAGCCTCCACAAGGCCCCCACCCATGTCTCCCACCACCCCCACCCCTCCAGTCACCAGGGGCAGCCTCCACCAGGCCCCCAACCATGTCCCACTCATGTCCCCTTGCACCCCCACCCCCCAGCAGGCCCCCACTCATGTCCCCTTGCACCCCCACCCCCCAGCACTGTGGGGCACCTGCCACCAGGCCCCCAACCATGTCCCCTTGCACCCCCACCCCCCAGCAGGCCCCCACTCATGTCCCCTTGCACCCCCACCCCCCAGCACTGTGGGGCACCTGCCACCAGGCCCCCAACCATGTCCCCTTGCACCCCCACCCCCCAGCAGGCCCCCAACCATGTCCCCTTGCACCCCCACCCCCCAGCAGGCCCCCACTCATGTCCCCCTGCACCCCCACCCCCCAGCACTGTGGGGCACCTGCCAGCAGGCCCCCAACCATGTCCCACTCATGTCCCCTTGCACCCCCACCCCCCAGCAGGCCCCCACTCATGTCCCCCTGCACCCCCACCCCCCAGCACTGTGGGGCACCTGCCACCAGGCCCCCAACCATGTCCCACTCATGTCCCCTTGCACCCCCACCCCCCAGCAGGCCCCCACTCATGTCCCCCTGCACCCCCACCCCCCAGCACTGTGGGGCACCTGCCACCAGGCCCCCACCCATGTCCAACTCATGTTCCCCACCCAACATGTCATCACAATCCAGAACCCTGGTCTCTATGGTCAGCCCCCAAATGCAAAACACCCACCCGAGTATTGCATCCACCCACTCATAATTTGCAATCACATCACAGAACACCAATTGGAAGTTCCGAAACAAACACATGTCCCTCACATACACCCAATGGGTGTCAGTGAATCTCAAAACACATAACATGAAATGCATGAAAACAATGAGATACCACACATTGAAGTTCAACAAAAAAATAATGTATTAAAGGAAACATGAATAGAATCAAAAATGGAGAAACAGAAATGTGAATGTAAAAAAATGAAAAGAAGCATGTCCGTTCAAAATAAAAAAAATAAAAATATATTGAAATCCAAAGTAATGTTGTACAAAGTCAATGTCCACAAAACAAAATCCAATGGGAAATAAAAATAAAAGCCATTGATCCATGGAGAATGTTAAAAAAGAAAGTATGTACAAGTCTACAACTATGTACAATGCAAGAAGCCAGGGTCCATTATCCCAACAAAATAAAGGAAACCTATCTAACTACACTAACTAATAAAAAAAATATATACAAAAATGTGGCCAATGTCCAAAAGGTCCAAATGAAACAAAAACAAAAATGAAACCTAACACTACCTACATAACTATGTACAAGGGCAGCGGGCTAGTTCCACGGCTCACTTCTGGATGTGCCGGGCCAGGGCATCATCGAACTCCTCCTCAATGTCCCGGAGGCGGTCCTCCTCCATGGCCCCGAGGGTCCGCAGGGCCGTCGACGTGTCCACCTCCAAACCCCTGCGGATTGCCTCGAGGCACTCGGCCCGCCTCAGGGCCCTCTGCATGGAGTTCTCCGCCCTGACCATTGAGAGCCGTGCCTCTTCCGCCCGCTGCCGCTCCGCATCTATGGCGTGGCCCAACCGCTGCCACACGGAAGACACTTTTTGTCCTGGGTCCTCCTGCCCTCCGGCCGATGCCTGCCCCTCCGATGTCGAAGGCCCCGAGCCTTCATGGCTCCCACCATGGTGCTGCTGCTGCTGTGCCTCTGCCCCTGCACTGCCTCCTGCTGCCTGCACATCCTCCGCCGGCTGGGGTGCAGTCGTTGACGTGGCCACCCCTGCTGGACGTCCGACTCCCGACTGTGGCAGGGATGCCTCCTCCACCAGCCTGGCCGCACCGTCAGAGGCAGCTCCACAGGGCACCCAGGTGACTGATGGGTGGGAAGATGGCACAGAGGACGACTGGCGCGTAGGGGGTCCAGCTGAGGAGGGGGTCGTGGCAAGCCCCATCAGACGGAGGAATCCGGCCTGGGTGACCTGTCCCAGCAGGCTGACGTGGTCAACGAGCCATTCGAGATGACGTGCAGTCTCTTCATGAAAAGACTGCAGGTCACCTCGCATGGCCCGTTGACGCAACGCCACACCAGCCAGGACAGGCTCAACCCGGGCCTGGATAGCCACGTCCGCAGGCAGAGGAAGGCCAGTTGACGTCAGCTCATCCCCTGCCTGAAAACTGGTCTGGACATAGGCATCCCTGCTGGTGCAAGATGATGCAGGGACAGGATCAGGGACAGGATTGCACACAGGCACCTCCGCGGTGGCCTGTGCTGCCTCCTGTCCCTGGTCCTGCACTGCACCACTAGCACCAGTGGGATCCCCACCCCCAGACCCCGTCTCTGGTGCTTGCACGGCCTCCTCCTCCACCAAACCCCCCACCAACCTGGATGACTCTGTGCCATCTTCCCCCGTTGGGCCCTGTGGGGTCCCAGCTGCCCCTTCTGCTGCCGAGGAGTCCAACTGCAACCTCCGCCTCTTGGACCTCCCCCCGGCAGCTGCGGCCTGGGACGCGGCACCGGACTCCTCACTCCCTGACGAGATGACAACATGGGAGGGGAGCCGGGCCTTGCGTCTCCGGCTGGCGGTGGGATCCCCGCTGCTGTGCTCCACAGCACCTTCTCCGCCCTCTTCATCAGTTGACGCTGCAGACAGGGAGAAACAAAACACACGCATCAGGGCAATGTACAATGGACACATACACACATGACAGTTGTACATGAGTGGCATTGGCAAACCTCAGACATGTCATCATGATCCCCAACACACATGTCATTACAACTCGCACACACGAGCCATACCACAGCCATATCGCAACTGCCAACACCATCCATACACATACAACAGCATGAGCAGCCAAAGGTGAGCCAGACATCACATGCAACACAGGAAGTGCACCACACATGTACACACACCACCACACTTGCATGCATGTGTACACCTCTGCCAAGTGTCGCACTGTTCAGACGGGCATCCATGTCACATCTGCCCATCAGGCTTCCACATACCGCTGTCACATGCATCCATGTTGCATCACTGTTGCACCCTTGTCAAATACACACACATGCACATGTACACAGCGCTGATACATGCAGCTGAAAACAACATACATGCGTGACATCACGGACATGTCTACTCACATACACATTCATACAAACTTGTGTGCCCACACAACTGCATTTGGCATGCAAGCCCACACACACAGGCACCATCCATGTCTCACACATTACAGCCCTCGCATGTGTCAGCCCCACGGACCTGTACACCCGCACCCATACTCGACCCCATACAAACAGATGTGCAACCTGCACACTACTGAACAATCACCACACGCACTGCTCACAATCAGGATGCATGTACACTCACCGCTCGACTCCAGACGGGTCTGCCTCTCAAGGACCTGGACGTGGAGCGCTGGGGATATGTGTTCCAGGACCCCCATCTGTTCTTCCGACAAGTGGCCCCGGCGCCCCTTGGCATCCGCTGCCTTCAAGAGGCGCCGGGCCTTGTTCAGGGTCCTGGACCTGAAGTCCTCCCAGCGCTTCTTGACATGTTGTAAGTCGCGGACTGCCACCCCCTCCGCGTTGATGGCAGTCACGATGTCAGTCCAGATCCGAGTCCGTCCTTCCTTGTCGGCGCGGGAACTTCCGAAGAGGGCATCATACTGCCCCAGGACTTGCTCCACCAGGACACCAACTTCGGTGGCACTGAAGCTGGTGCCCCTCTGCCTCTCTGGCGGGGGTTGTCAGTGGTCACAGATGGAGTTTGCCCCGACATGACAACCCCAGAGGCAGGAGTGGGTGGGCAACTGGGTCCTGGGGCTGGGCTGTGGAGCGATGGAATCCCAGTCGGGAGTCTTTGGTTCCAGCAGGGGTGGTCACACCAACAGCACCCCTGGCTGATGTGCAGGCAGCAAATGGCAGGGCACGTGGGCAGCAGGCAGTCAGGCAGCAGCAGATGGCAGGTGGGAGCGTGCTCGGGGCTCTGGGGGGCAGTAGTTCGGCCTTCTGGGCAGGAGCGTGGTCTTCCGTGTGCTTACGCGTGGCCAGCTTGATACCGAGTGATTTGGCACGTGAAAATTCTGCACGTCAGCGTGTAATTCGAGGAAAGGCCCTTACCGCGTAAGCGCGTCTGCACGCATACGCATTTTCATTGGACCAAAGGCCCTCAGCGCGTGAGCGCGTCTGTGACGTGACGTGCGAGGGAGTATCCCTCATTGCACGTGATGACAGAACACACGTGGATTTCAGCCAATCGCGTGTGAAAGTTCACGGCACCCCGGAACACACGTACCCAGGCCAATGGCGTCACGTACCCAGGCCAGTGGAACTACCCACGCACCCCGAAACACACGTACCCAGGCCAATGGCGTGTGGAACTACCCGCGCACCCCGAAACACACGTACCCAGGCCAATGGCGTGTGGAACTACCCGCGCACCCCGAAACACACGTACCCAGGCCAATGGCGTGTGGAACTACCCGCGCACCCCGAAACACACGTACCCAGGCCAATGGCGTGTGGAACTACCCGCGCACCCCGAAACACACGTACCCAGGCCAATCGCGTGTACGCTCGCTCCCCTCCGATCACACGCGATGACACCCGAATACGGGAAACCAACGAGTCCGCCCACACGGAGGCGTCCCGCGCCCGCGCACAGCATAAAAGTGCGCGCAAACAACAAACGCGTATATACAGCGACGATGAATGCCCCATTTGTTGCTGCACTGATTGTGGGACACCGCATGAGGAGGAGAATAGCCAGGGCACGCATTTTTGCACCACGGACAAGCCTTTTTGGGATGCCTGACGACCAGGTCTACGGCAGGTATAGGTTTCCACCCCATATCATCCTAGACCTGGTCAGGGAGTGGGAAGATGACCTCACATCCCCCACCCTTTGCTCCCAAGCATTGAGCCCCTTGGAGAAGCTGCTCAATGTCTTGCATTTTTTGGCCACTGGGTCGTTTCAGCGGACCACTGCCATAGTGGGGGGGGTCTCACAGGCCACGCAGTCACGCTGCCTACACCAGGTACTGGCAATCATGACAGCGCGCCCCTCAGTCCGCAGGCACATATACATGCCCAGAACACCCGCAGAAAGGCAGGCCGTTGTCCTGGATTTTTTCAGGGTGGCACACTTCCCCAAAGTGCTCGGTGCCATAGATTGCACCCATGTGGCCCTACGTCCACCTAGGGCCACTGAGCACATCTACCGAAACCGCAAGCACTGGCATTCCATCAATATACAGGTGGTATGCGATGCAAAGGGAATCATCACCTCTGTCTATGCAAACTACCCTGGCTCCACCCATGACAGTTTCATATACAGAATGTCCGCCCTGAGCCGGGCCCTGGAAGCTGGGCAGCATGGCGACACATGGCTCCTAGGTCAGTACAAATGCCCTTGCACATGCATGCAAGTCACACACAGACAAATATCCAAACCCTAATAATCTCAATTATTATCACCTCCCCAGGGGACAGTGCCTACCCTCTGAGCAACCACATGATGACGCCAATCCGGAACCCCACCACACCACCCCAGGTAAGATACAACGCCACCCATATTGCAACCAGGGGCATAGTGGAGCGCACATTCGGAGTGCTCAAGTCACGTTTCCGCTCCCTTGACCGCTCTGGTGGGCAACTACTCTATGCACCACCAGTAGTGTGCAGGATCATTGTGGCAGCATGTGTCCTGCACAATGTTGCAACACGGCAGGGCGTCCCGGTGGACATGGTGGTGCCCCCACATCCCCAACCACAGGCACAGGCGCTGCCCATGGGAGGGGACAGGGCACGTGGCGAGGAAGCCCGGACCCAGCTTGTGGCCACATTTTTCACCTAAACTCCCACCCCTGCGGAGTGCACACAGGCCTGGCACATACCAGGTGACAATCGATGATGACAAAGTGACAGTCAACTGTCACAACCCTACCACCCTGAGATAGTTGCCATGGAAGTGCCACATCCTCTGCATCCCTAGCTACTTAAACACAAGCTATCCTGTGCAACCAAAATGCACACAAATGACATGTGACATGACATGGGCCATACACAAGTATTCCAAGACCCAATGAGGCAGGGGGGGGGGGAACAAGGGAACACAGAGAACGGTACTACTAGGCCAGGTGTCATTGAGATTGTGCAAGTGCAGGGGTAGGGGGAAGGGAAAAGTGCAAGGGGAAGGGTGGGGGGGAGTCCAGTACAGGGGAAGTAGGCCAAAAGAATAATACATAGGTCGCCTGGTGGCAACTGCAAAGATAAGTGCAGACAAGTGCTGGGAAGGGAGGGCTGTAGGGATAGAGAGACAGTACTGCAGTGCAGGGGTTGCCAGGGTGGCAGTGCAAGTGGACAGTGGCTGGGCCAGGGACCGAGGTTGGTGAGAGTGTCCCAGTAGCAGCTCCTGTGCAGTTCCAGTGAAGAATTCTGCAAGGGAGAGGCAGAGAGTAAGCAGAAGCAAAGAGGAAGGTCTTGAGGTGCTTCCAGAACTGGAGATGGTTCCCCTCAAGTTCAAGTCAGCCAGGAAGTCTGTTCCAGGGGGAGGGCCCTGCTGCGGAGAGAAACATACCCCCAGCTAGTTGCACTGAGAAGCGGATGACCTGGACATGCAAGGTGTGCATCACACACACCTGCAAAACAGGCCATGGCCATCACTGTCATGTCACTCAAACCCTCCCAAACATCAACATGACATGGCAAGCAATACCCATACACTGACGCAGTAACAATAAGGTACACATTGCCATGTCCTAAATGTACAGTGGCATCGGACAATGATGCCTGACCCGGAATCAGATGAAATGACAGACCAACAAAATGTCCCACCCAAAATAAGTCGTTTCCAAATGCATTGCAACAGTCGTAGACGTAACATCACAATGAATGCCTGTCTATATGCACATTATGCATTGCAAAATCAACACTGCAGCTCATGTGTGCAGTGTCCCACTCCTGCATCACACTGCTCAGCGCACAGCACAGTGAACAGCCATTGCGTGTGATGCACACCCTGAGCATCACATCTAAGTGACAGACTACATCAAACATCAAATTTTTGGCATGTACTGGAACCATAATCGGTCACAGAACATGTGCTGCCGGGACACAGTGGGCACCAGAAGGCAAACAGTGTACACGTGGATATGCAAGGGTGGGAGTACATGGAGTACATCCGAGTGCAAGTGTGTGGTTCTGCAGGGACATGCACTCCACATATGCATGTGCACTCAAGTGACCATCAGTGTTCCCTACACATCACATGTGAACATCCACCATGTGTACACCCCAGCATGTCAAACCACAACTATCCCCTCGCACCTGAAAGGAAAACACAACACATGAACAGGCATTGATCAGCACAACACAACATGTACATAGGACAACAACATTACAATGTCAGAGTTCCCATCACACTGCAGGGCAATGCAACTATCAACAACAACCCCCCCCTCCCGCGCAAATGACCATGACCCGCTGAACAACTGCACCTGGGTCATGGAGCCTCCAACCCTCATTTCCACCTGGCCACAGGATCACCTTTACCCTTCGTGTCCATCTCCCACCTTGTGTGTAAAAAGATGCCTGAACCCTCAGAATCCACACTCATTAACAAAATCACAAAATCCAAGGCATGAAAACGAACCCAAACACCCTCCAGTAGATGACTTGACGTAGCAGTACCTCACAAACGCCAAGTACTACCACAATGATGCAACAACCAAGGTAGCACAGCAGAACAATGTCACGACAGGATGTGAGACATGTGTGGTACATGACATAGGATGATGCACAATGAATGGATGTGTACTGTCACAGGTCCCCTGTACAAGCGCGGGAGTCTCATGAAACAACCACCCACACCATGTCCCGGGTGCCTGCAAGGTCAAACTCACTCACACAGGCCCCTGAGATCATGGTGGGGAATGAGGTTCAGGGATATGCAGTCGGGACAGGTGTAGACACACTGGATGACTGGAATGAGTGGCAGGTGAGGGGAGGAGGAATGACACATGAAACTAGGGAATGCACAAAAATGTACAACCTGCATGAACACATACACAATCCAAACAAACTTGGACATCATTGTCATGACATTCTGTAGTCCAGGCTCAGGAGTGGTACGAACCAACCACCCCCTCTAGGGTTTTGGCGCCTGCAAGTTCGGGGCTTACACAGGCATCCGCAACCCCAGTGGGGAAAGAGGGTCAGGGAACGTTGCTTGGATAGGCACGGGAAGCAGGAACACCGGGTAGAGGGTACAGGTTTCATAATTGCATAGGATCACGGGTGATTAGGGAAAAAAACATACCAAATAGGACCACACATACATCCATGCATCAGTACACTCCCCAGCAAGCCTATGCAGGGCAGTTTGTAAGGAAAACAACAAGACACTTAGCTCTGGTTTTGAGTGCTGGCCTCCTGCCTGCGCACTCTCAGGGCCGGTTACAGGAGCACTCCAATGCTGCAAAGAGAGACACAGTCAACAACCTGTATGTGCCAATTACACAAAAACACAACACAAAACATGCCCCATAGCAACAAACTACTCTACAAACAGACAATCAGTGCTCGATGCTTCGTACCCATATATAACATCACCCCTGTGACGGGTCATACACAGTCAATGCAGTGAGTCAGGCGCTGGTGGGTGCGTGGCAAATGGAACACCAATGTGTCACAATTCACACAACATGCAATGTTCCCTGGGTAAGCAGACAGACCCATATGGCAAGCCATGACTACAGAGCAAGTTGCGTACCACCATGACCAAAACAAAGTTGGCAGTGCATTTATCATGAAGTACGTGGAATAGACATGCACTGCACCCAAGTATGTCCCTTGCTGTATGTCCCTGTGAGCTGTCCCTTTCCATGTCTCTGAAGGCTACATGGTTGATACAAGTGCCTCAATGAACCTTGGTGTACCGCAGGGTATGTGCCACTGCCCCTACATGTGTCCCAGACAACCCTACTATCAACAGCCATCAGTCCACAAACACATCTGAGCTGCATTGTGTGCTTCAACACCAATATTCGTCTAAGCTCACCCTCAGTGCTGTGACTAAGCCTGCATGTGCAACTCGCCTGGTGCAAGCTTTGCTGTGTCGTGGCCCCCCTGTGATGCTCACCTTGCCTGGAGTTCCTTGGAACATGTCAGCAGTTCTAGGATGTGGGTCTGCAATCACTGTGGCTCTGCTCGTGCACACATGTGCATGTGGGCACCAACAAACGGGTCAGGCATTCCGTCGTCCAATGGGCCATGTCTGCTGCCAAAGGTGCTCTGGTGCCTCATCCCCCTGCAGAAAGTGCATGGAACAAATGATTAATGCATCGAAGTGATCTGTGTGTGTCTCATCAGGCATCTCATTACTTGACCATGTCAGAGAGTCACATCACAAATCACACCATCAGTCCGTCTTTGACTTCCAAAGTGTGGAACACTATCTACAGCATGAATTGCAACAGGCACGTGTACAGGAAAGAAATGAGACATAATACACAATGCATAGCAATCAATGTCCACATTAATCATGACACACCCCGTCTAGCAAAAGCTGAACAGTGGACAATTACACCTAAACATCCCCACTAGGGGTGTCAACACAAGTCACAAAGCACCAGACATGCCACAGATATGACAGTCCAAAGCCCTTGTGTAAAATTCTGTAACACCGAACCATCCTTGCGAGCCCATGGACAAGGGAGGCAGGAGTGGCATATGTGAGTCAAGGAACCCAAGCAGCAAACACATACACAAGACAACCATGAAGCGCCCAGCTGGAACAGACAGTGGATGCCTTCAAAAACCACAAGGCACCACACTGTCACATGAAAGCACAATAGACTACAAATTTTAAACTAACTCAACTATTAACTAATTACACTAACTATGGAAAACCTACATTACCTATTTAAACTAACTATCAAACAGAAACTTAACTAACTAAACTAAACGAAAAATCAAAAATGGCCACATACGACCCGGGGGGGAGGGGAGGCACCCAGGAGGGGGGAGGTACAGGGTGCTGCTCAACATCCACATGCGATGATGCCGAGCCAAAAAAAAATACCTCCATGGGCTCAACGCCTGCACAGCACGACCTATGTGGGAGATAGATGGTCGTCCGAGTCTGGCTCATCCTGGAAAGGAGGACGTGGCACAGTAGCCTGGCCACGCCTAGCCGCAGCTTGCCCCTCGTCGGCAGCAAGTCTGCCGGACAGGTGAGCCTGGTTCTGTGTGGTGATGTTACATAGGTCTGCATGCAGAACCTCACGTGATACACGTGCTTCCTCTTGCAAGGTAGCACGTGTAACACGGAGTTCCTCCTGCAAGGCCTGGCTGGACAACCGCTGCACCTCCCGGCAAGCCTGTAGCTCAGCCGAGATGGTGCGCTCAAGCTGTGCAAACCTCTCCTCTGCCTGCTGCCTCTGGGACATCATAAGGACACCCAGAGTGGATCTGAGGGAGGCATACTCCTCCCTCAGGGCATCCATGTGCGCCTCTGCGTGAGCAGCAATTGCTTGACGCAGAGACGACATTTCAGCCTGGCGTGCCCTGTCTGAGGCCGCCATGCCCAGCCTGAGCGAGCGGGCCGTGGACCGTGCCGCCTGCTGCTGGAGAAGCACCTGCCTAGCAGGGGGGAGCACAGATCGGGCCACACGCTCCATGCTGTCAGCGATGTTCTCCATTGCTGCCCCCTGCCGTTCGGAATTGGCAGTCATGTCTTGCTCCCACTCAGTATACAGCGGTTGCGCGCGGCGACCGCGTTGCCGGGCTTGACCCCTGCGGGACCCAAGAACCGGAGGTCCTCGCTGTGTTGGCACCGCCTGCGGCTGCACGACTACATGCCCCCGTCGACATGATGTCCCAGGCACATCAGTGACTGTTGTGGAGGGTGACCCTGCGTCCCGATCCACCACGGGCGGAGAAACCAAGACTGTCTGATCCCTCAGTGCAGGTGTCGCAGACAGAGGAGTGTCCACATCAGAATCACTCACCCCTGACACATGGACTTGATGGTCATCCAACTCAACATGGACGTCAGAGTCGTCATCAAGGCTGGACTCATAGGCAGCCAGAGACAGGATGGACTGCAGCACTTGGGGGTTTTCGTGGCCTACCACCCCACGACCCCCACTAGTGCCGGGTTGATGTGGTCTTACCAACCCTGTGTCTGGCGTGACAACACCATCCTCTGCATCCATTGCGTCATCACCTGAAAAATAGAGAGGAAAAGGTAACTACACATGTCAGAAGCACACAACACACACACACACCGACAGCAAAGGCATCCGGCAGACATGTGACACACAACATATGACCTGGCATGCATGCTGGGTCTACTTAGAATAGCCACTGTGATCAGACCTGTTGAAAGGTGGCAGTTTGCATGGAAGTGGGTCTATGCAGTGCTGAAAATGTGTACGCCACTCACTACCTACATGTACAAGCACTCCATGGTGTGTGCCAGGAAATGTGAAGGCAGTGCAATGTCAAATTCAGACATCACGTGCATTGTGTATTCAATGTGTACCATGTCTAGCAGCCAAGCACCCCTCCACCCCAGTACCAAAGCAGGGATGCCTAGCATGGTATCAAAAGGCTGCCCATACACCTGTGTATTGACAAGCAGTGTTGACTGGCATCAACAGCTTAATGTGAATCAAATTACAACACTGCTAATGATGCTGGGACAGTGGGCAGGACACATGATGGAAGATCCGGAGGCCAGCCACGTGTGAAGAAGACACGACAAGAGTTGGACAGAGTCATTGGCCATTGAACAGGCTGAGGCCTGTGAGCCACACAGATTGTCATTGCCTAAACATGTGTGCAACGCAGGACTGAGCCACAGTTGACATGGGGAGGCCGATAATATGGCAGGCAATGTATGTAACCAAGGACTCATATTACAGTGCTCAACCAGTCAAGGACACATAGGGGCATGCGTGCAATGCACATGGAGCATGAATGGGCACTCATGTCCCTGCGGGACATCTGACCCATGCACAGTACAAGTGGGATACCCTGCATCGAGTACTAAGGCTGTACCACACGGCATATGTCTGGCAGTTTCTAAGCTGGAAGTTAGCATCTACACAGGACACATGAACAAGAAACTACACATTGGCAAGAATGTAGCAGACCAGTGCAAAGGTGGAACTGGGGTGCAGAGTGGCGGAGGAGGGGCAAGGTAGCATGCCCACATGGAGTCCCGCATGCAGGCAGAGGAGACATGCATGACGGTAGCATTGCATTACTTACACCTCAGAACCATGTACACGTCACATGTAGCAGCAATCATGCACAACACATCCCACAAGTCAAACACACACGTCCTCAACAACTACGCTTTAACACTCACTGGACTGGGCATCAAAGTCCAGCATCTCTCCCACACCTTCGACCAATTCTGGTGGTATGAACTCCGCAACGAGAGCCTCATGCGGAGTGTGTTCTTCCTCCTCTGGTGCAGGCCCACCGCCAGTCACCAGAGTCAAGTTGTAATTTGAGGCACGCTTAGCCTTAGTGCTGCGCTTGATGTCATTCCAGCGCTTTTTGCACTCCTGCGCTGTGCGCACCTCATGGCCGAATGAACTGACATGTTCCGCAACATGCTTCCAGTGGGTGTCACGTTGGGCAGCCGTAGTATGACTATTGGCACCCACTAGCATGTCACGGCTGTGTCCCCGCAAGTAGTCCACGAGGAAGTCCAGTTCCTGCTTACAGAAAGGCTTCTTCCTCGACGTGCAGGAGGTCGTGGCTGTGTGTGGGGTCCCAGCCTGTGCTGCAGGTGCAACCTTCCTCCTCTTGGACTGTGGCGCAGACCCTGGCTGGCTAATGCCGCCCTGACCAGTATGGCCAGTGGGTTCGGTGGATTGAGCCGAGGGAGTAGCAGGTGGAGGGATGACCAAAGGCCTGACTTGTGTCAGTGGCAGCTGGGTGCCCACTAATGGACCCTGCGCAGCAACATCAGCTGTGGCAGGGTCATTGACCGCAACGGTCCTGGTTGGCAGACTCACAACCGGGGTGCTGTTGGGTGCATCTGCCCCTGCACTTGCCAACACCCGGCTGTTCGGGGCAGCAGATGACATGACTGCCCCAGGGACACGTGTCTTGGTCTGAGCAGCCCGGCGTGCCCCTATGGTTTCCCCCCTGGCCTGTTGGAGATCTACCAAGGGCTCTTCAAGTGCCAACGCAGCCTGCGCTGGCAGACCCTGAGCCTGGGTGGCGGTGTCCACAGCTGCACCTGCAGCTACCGCTACCCTTGGGCCCGTGGCAGTCGATGGAACGGACTGCTGGGTCATACGGGTGCCAGTGCCAGATGCAGGAGCTGCATCCCCCGGAACCACAGGGGGTGGTGGCATGGCTGCACCGACACATGGCACAACATTGTGCTCAAGTGGCGCACCCCTGCCTCTTCCCCCTCTGTGGCTGCCCTGGACACCCTGGAGTCCCCCTACTCCCTGGTCACCACGGCCACGTCCCCGACCACGCCCGCCACGAGGAGTACGCCCAGCTGAGGCGCCCCTCACCTTTGGTGGCCTCCCAACCATGGCACAGATGTAATAGTGCTGGCACAGATGGAGTGGTGCCAATGGGAGGTGTACACCACAATTGTCCTGGGCAATTGGGGTGAAGGGGGTGGGAAGCAAGATGTTAACAGCCCCCCTGCACCTGCAAGGCTGTATGTGACCCCGGTGATGTGGTGACGGGTCACGCAACGCTCAGGCACCCCAAAACTGCAGTAAAACCGTGCACGCAACCCTGCAGCCTACGTGCGTGGATTTGACCTCCCGCAGTACGCGGTGGCACCCAGTAACACGAATAACGCGTACGCGTGGGACACGCAGGCTACGATGACATCGAAAATGGGTGCAATACACAGGGGCACCCGCAGTGGGAAAAGGAGCGTTTGCGACTCACCGTCTGACTAGAGCGATGCAGAAAAACACGCGTAGCCAATACCCCCGCCAAAAGAAGAGATACGTCCTTGAGAGCTGTGAAGTAGATGGCGCGCGAAACAACTGGAAGCAGCAACACACGTCGGTCTCCACGGAAGGCACGTACAGCGAACTGCTGGGCCCGCTCACCTTTAACCCGTGCTGAGGGAAACGCACGCGCGCGTCACGTCAC